>NC_133730.1:8108537-8304591 GCF_048934315.1 Petromyzon marinus
CCTAGGTCTAGGCACACAGCAGCAGCAATCATCGCTACCCGCTACTGGCAGACTAACCGCGTAGGGACAGCTGCCATCTGGGGGTGCCCCTAGGCTAGGCCACACAGCAGCAGCAATCATCGCTACCGCTACTGGCAGACTAACGCGTAGGGACAGCTGCCACTGGGGGTGCCCCCTAGGCTAGGCCACACAGCAGCAGCAATCATCGCTACCGCTACTGGCAGACTAACGCGTAGGGACAGCTGCCACTGGGGGTGCCCCTAGGCCTAGGCCACACAGCAGCAGCAATAATCGCTACCGCTACTGGCAGACTAACGCGTAGGGACAGCTGCCACTGGGGTGCCCCTAGGCTAGGCCACACAGCAGCAGCAATAATCGCTACGGCTACTGGCAGACTAACGCGTAGGGACAGCTGCCACTGGGGGTGCCCCTAGGCTAGGCCACACAGCAGCAGCAATCATCGCTACCGCTACTGGCAGACTAACGCGTAGGGACAGCTGCCACTGGGGGTGCCCCTAGGCTAGGCCACACAGCAGCAGCAGCCATCGCTACCGCTACTTGCAGAATAACGCGTAGGGACAGCTGCCACTGGGGGTGCCCCTAGGCTAGGCCACACAGCAGCAGCAATCATCGCTACGGCTACTGGCAGACTAACGCGTAGGGAACAGCTGCCACTGGGGGTGCCCCTAGGCTAGGCCACACGGCAGCAGCGGTCATCGCTACCGCTACTTGCAGACTAACGCGTAGGGACAGCTGCCACTGGGGGTGCCCCTAGGCTAGGCCACACAGCAGCAGCCATCATCGCTACCGCTACTGGCAGACTAACGCTCCCAGACAATAATGTGGGGGCCGCGTGTTCAGTTCTTTTGAGTTGGTGGTCTAGACAAGGCCGGAGGGAACGAGCGGCGAGTCGGCTCGCGTCTTTTGTCATTGGGTCGCGTCTTCCGTAAAACAAGAGCCGACAGCAACAATAGCACCACGACCACAACCACCACAACCACCACAGCCATCACAACCACCACCACAACCCATCACAACGACCACCACGGCGACCACAACCACCACCACAACCACCACAACCACCACGGCCACAACAACCACCACCATGGCCACCACAACCACCACCACAACCACCTCAACCACCACCACAACCACCTGAACCACCACGGCGATCACAACCACCACCACAACCACCACGGCCAACATAACCACCACCGCGGCCACCACAACCACCACCATGGCCACCACAACCACCACGGCTATCACAACCACCACCACCACAACCACCAGGCTATCACAACCACCACCACAACCACCGCGGCCACCACAACACCACCACCATGGCCACCACAACCACCACGGCTACCACAACCACCACCACCACAACCACCACGGCGATCACAACCACCACCACGACCACCACGGCCACCACAACCACCACCAACACACACTCCTCCCCCCAGCCAAGTGAATAGTTTGTTCCAGATGAACTTTGCGCAATGCCCCACAACAATGAGGTCGCTGTGTTGGGAGTCGAGCTGCCGGTGGGACGTGGAGCGTCACCGCACGGAGTGGGTACAGCACCCCGGGGGATCTCACTACCCACACACACACTGGGATCTCACTACACACACACACGCTGGGATCTCACTACACACACACACGCTGGGATCTCACTACCCACACACACGCTGGGATCTCACTACACACACACACACACACGCTGGGATCTCACTACACACACACACGCTGGGATCTCACTACACACACACACGCTGGGATCTCACTACACACACACACACACGCTGGGATCTCACTACACACACACATACTGGGATCTCACTACACACACACACACACTGGGATCTCACTACACACACACACACACTGGGATCTCACTACACACACACACACACGCTGGGATCTCACTACACACACACATACTGGGATCTCACTACACACACACACACACGCTGGGATCTCACTACACACACACACGCTGGGATCTCACTACCCACACACACACGCTGGGATCTCACTACACACACACACGCTGGGATCTCACTACACACACACACGCTGGGATCTCACTACACACACACACACGCTGGGATCTCACTACCCACACACACACTGGGATCTCACTACACACACACACACACGCTGGGATCTCACTACACACACGGTGGGATCTCACTACACACACACACACACACTGGGATCTCACTACCCACACACACGCTGGGATCTCACTACACACACACACACTGGGATCTCACTACCCACACACACACACGCTGGGATCTCACTACACACACACACACACACGCTGGGATCTCACTACACACACACACTGAGATCTCACTACACACACACACGCTGGGATCTCACTACACACACACACACACACGCTGGGATCTCACTACCCACACACACACACACGCTGGGATCTCACTACACACACACACACTGAGATCTCACTACACACACACACGCTGGGATCTCACTACACACACACACACACGCTGGGATCTCACTACCCACACACACGCTGGGATCTCACTACACACACACACACACGGTGGGATCTCACTACACACACGGTGGGATCTCACTACACACACACACGCTGGGATCTCACTACCCACACACACACACACACACGCTGGGATCTCACTACACACACACACACACACGCTGGGATCTCACTACACACACACACACACGCTGGGATCTCACTACACACACACACACACGCTGGGATCTCACTACCCACACACACGCTGGGATCTCACTGCCCACACACACACGCTGGGATCTCACTACACACACACACACACGCTGGGATCTCACTACCCACACACACGCTGGGATCTCACTACCCACACACACACACGCTGGGATCTCACTACACACACACACACACGCTGGGATCTCACTACACACACACACACGCTGGGATCTCACTACACACACGGTGGGATCTCACTACACACACACACGCTGGGATCTCACTACCCACACACACACACACTGGGATCTCACTACACACACACACACACACTGGGATCTCACTACACACACACACACACGCTGGGATCTCACTACACACACACACACACGCTGGGATCTCACTACACACACACACACACGCTGGGATCTCACTACCCACACACACGCTGGGATCTCACTACACACACGGTGGGATCTCACTACACACACACACGCTGGGATCTCACTACACACACACACACACACGCTGGGATCTCACTACACACACACACACACGCTGGGATCTCACTACCCACACACACACTGGGATCTCACTACCCACACACACACTGGGATCTCACTACCCACACACACGCTGGGATCTCACTACCCACACACACACGCTGGGACCTCACTACCCACACACAGGCTGGGATCTCACTACACACACACACGCTGGGACCTCACTACCCACACACACGCTGGGATCTCACTACCCACACACACACGCTGGGATCTCACTACCCACACACACGCTGGGATCTCACTACCCACACACACACGCTGGGATCTCACTACACACACACACACGCTGGGATCTCACTACCCACACACACACGCTGGGATCTCACTACAGACACACACACACACTGGGATCTCACTACCCACACACACGCTGGGATCTCACTACACACACGGTGGGATCTCACTACACACACACACACACACGCTGGGATCTCACTACCCACACACACACACGCTGGGATCTCACTACCCACACACACACGCTGGGATCTCACTACCCACACACACACACGCTGGGATCTCACTACCCACACACACACGCTGGGATCTCACTACACACACACACGCTGGGATCTCACTACCCACACACACACGCTGGGATCTCACTACACACACACACACACGCTGGGACCTCACTACACACACGGTGGGATCTCACTACACACACACACGCTGGGATCTCACTACACACACACACACACGCTGGGATCTCACTACACACACACACACACGCTGGGATCTCACTACCCACACACACACTGGGATCTCACTACCCACACACACACTGGGATCTCACTACCCACACACACGCTGGGATCTCACTACCCACACACACACGCTGGGACCTCACTACCCACACACACGCTGGGATCTCACTACACACACACACGCTGGGACCTCACTACCCACACACACGCTGGGATCTCACTACCCACACACACACGCTGGGATCTCACTACCCACACACACGCTGGGATCTCACTACCCACACACACACTGGGATCTCACTACCCACACACACACGCTGGGATCTCACTACCCACACACACACACGCTGAGATCTCACTACCCACACACACACGCTGGGATCTCACTACACACACACACGCTGGGATCTCACTACCCACACACACACGCTGGGATCTCACTACACACACACACACGCTGGGACCTCACTACCCACACACACGCTGGGATCTCACTACCCACACACACGCTGGGTACTCACTACCCACACACACGCTGGGATCTTACTACCCACACACATGCTGGGATCTCACTACCCACACACACACGCTGGGATCTCACTACCCACACACACACACTGGGATCTCACTACACACACACACACACTGGGATCTCACTACCCACACACACTCTGGGATCTCCGTACCCACACACACACACTGGGATCTCACTACCCACACACACGCTGGGATCTCACTACACACACACACACTGGGATCTCACTACACACACACACGGTGGGATCTCACTACCCACACACACTCTGGGATCTCACTACCCACACACACACACACTGGGATCTCACTACACACACACACACTGGGATCTCACTACACACACACACACACGCTGGGATCTCACTACACACACACACACGCTGGGACCTCACTACCCACACACACGCTGGGATCTCACTACCCACACACACGCTGGGTACTCACTACCCACACACACGCTGGGATCTTACTACCCACACACATGCTGGGATCTCACTACCCACACACACACGCTGGGATCTCACTACCCACACACACACACTGGGATCTCACTACACACACACACACACTGGGATCTCACTACCCACACACACTCTGGGATCTCCGTACCCACACACACACACTGGGATCTCACTACCCACACACACGCTGGGATCTCACTACACACACACACACTGGGATCTCACTACACACACACACGGTGGGATCTCACTACCCACACACACTCTGGGATCTCACTACCCACACACACACACACTGGGATCTCACTACACACACACACACTGGGATCTCACTACACACACACACACACACGCTGGGATCTCACTACACACACACACACGCTGGGATCTCACTACCCACACACACGCTGGGATCTCACTACCCACACACACGCTGGGATCTCACTACCCACACACACGCTGGGATCTCACTACCCACACAAACGCTGGGTTCTCACTACACACACACATGCTGTTCAGAGTATTCGGCTGCTGTAAATTCCCATGTGGTGATGATGATGCTGATAAGGCACTCCGTCGCTAAGCTATCATTTGCGACAGCCAGGCTCGCTCCTCAATATGAGCCACGCAGCTCAGCGGGGCCTCATCTCGTAAAAAAAAATTATTCAGCGGACTCTCGATTATCCGCGCTAATGACGGCCGGGGGCGGCCGCGGATCATCCTAAAAGATTCATGTCCCACGGATCTCGATGCCAAAAAACAAACAAAAACTATCGGTCGACCGACGGACGACCGACGGATGACGTGCTTGCTCGGTCGTAACACTTCCCTGGCTCCCGCCGAGGAGGAGGCCTCAGGCCCACTAAGCGGATGACGGCAGGGCCGTGCCACAATCAACGGCCACCAAACTCCGCGGGGGCCCGGCTTTCGTGGCGATGCGGCAACGGCCGTCGCCGAGAGGCGATCACGCGGATTTGGGATGGCCCGGAGCGAAAATGTTCGCTCGGCCTGTGCTGGAGCATCGTGCGACTTACGGTGAAGAACGACGGTCTTAAAGACCATCAGTTTGGGCCAGAAGGGAAAATCCACGGGTTGCGAATGTTTCGCTGTCAACATCTCGCCGCAAATCAGATAAACCGCACGCAGATATCCGAGAGCATACCGAGAGCCTCACCTGGCAAAGTAAAACAAAATAAAAAGTTTGAGTTTAGGGCAGTGGTTCATAGCCTTTCCTGCAGCCTTGCACCACTTTTTGATTCTCGTCATTAACAACAAAAATGTAATAATGCTAAAAAACTACGGGGGGTGGGGGGTTGATGACACGAAGTCAGTTGCAGCTTTACGTTACCCGTGGCTTCATAAGTGCTTTCGATGATTTACCTTCGAATGATTTACCTTCGAAGCAAAAAAAATCAGGCCACGTCTCGCTCCCGCTTGAAAGGGCATCTCGCACCAGCCGAGGTTGCGCGCGCCCACAGGTCAAGATAGAAGAACCACCGGCCAAGGGGAACCACCCCGTGATCAGTTTCAATTGGCACTCGCCACAGAATCGAACTCGGCTCGCCGGCATCGGAGCGGATGCTTCGCTCACGCACTCACGCACTCACGCACGCACTCACGCACTCGTACGTCTGCGGCGATGCCGACTCACGCTGTTCCTTCGCTTACACGCGCCCGCTCGCACGTCCACCGCGGCTCAAACCGGCGACACGTTTGACGAGCCGCAAGACCCGCCAAGCCCGTGCAGCAGATCCACGCCCGCCCAGAAGGGGCATCTCACAGCGCCGGTGGGGGGGGGAGGGGGGGGGCTGAGCGCACGCGCGCCCCCCCCCCCGGGTTAAGAAGAAGGACGCCTGGGCACCGGAGTATCTCGGGATCCGTCAGCGGGAGAAGCGTGCCCAAGTTGGCGCGGCAGGGGGCGATGAAGCTGCTGTTGCTGTGAATCGTTCCCAATTAATGAGAGGCGAAATGTTCGGCGCTGGGTGAGGTGGGGCGTGATGCGGTTTTTTGGCCGAAACCAGTTCCCACTGAAGGTTGCGTGTGTGCGTGTGTGTGGGTCGAGCCACGGGGAGGGATGTCACGAAAACGGAGGAAACATCCGCGCAGACCAGGGGGAGAGAACACGCAAACTCTACACACACATGCTCTCACTGACACACTCCCCAACTCACACTCACACATTCACACACTCACAGTCTGCAGAACAGGGGGAGAGGACACACAAACTCTACACACACACACTCGCTCTCACTGACACACTCCCCAACTCACTCTCACACATGCACACACTCACACACTCACAGTCTGTAGAACAGGGGGAGAGGACACACAAACTTTACACACACACACACACTCGCTCTCACTGACACACTCCCCAACTCACACTCACACATTCACACACTCACAGTCTGTAGAACAGGGGGAGAGGACACACAAACTCTACACACACACACTCGCTCTCACTGACACACTCCCCAACTCACTCTCACACATGCACACACTCACACACTCACAGTCTGTAGAACAGGGGGAGAGGACACACAAACTTTACACACACACACACTCGCTCTCACTGACACACTCCCCAACTCACACTCACACATTCACACACTCACAGTCTGTAGAACAGGGGGAGAGGACACACAAACTCTACACACACACACTCGCTCTCACTGACACACTCCCCAACTCACTCTCACACATGCACACACTCACACACTCACAGTCTGTAGAACAGGGGGAGAGGACACACAAACTCTACACACACACACACTCGCTTTCACTGACACACTCCCCAACTCACATTCACACACTCACAGTCTGTAGAACAGGGGGAGAGGACACATAAACTCTACACACACACACACACTCGCTCTCACTGACACACTCCCCAACACACACTCACACACTCACAGTCTGTAGAACAGGGGGAGAGGACACACAAACTCTACACACACACACACACTCGCTCTCACTGACACACTCCCCAACACACACTCACACATTCACACACTCACACACTCACAGTCTGTAGAACAGGGGGAGAGGACACACAGACTCTACACACACACACTCGCTCTCACTGACACACTCTCCAACTCACACTCACACACTCACTCTCACACACACACACTCCCCAACACACACTCACACACTCACACACTCACTCTCACACACTCACACAAAACAAAACAAAGACAAAGATCCCCCATATAGTCTTAACAGACTGTAGGGGCAAGTGCTGTTAGCGAGCACCTATGAAGGCCGGAACGGTACACGAGGGGGTGGGTGGCCAGCACCACGCCCGACCGCCTTTGTCTCCCTAGTGGCAATGTTTACACACCGCACCAGGTACTCATTTGAGGCTGAGTCGACCTAGGGGAGGCCCGGGACCGGTTCAGATAATCGTCACTGGTGTTGGCCGTGAGCGGGAATCAAACTCGTGTCGCCGGGTTCATAGCGCAGCGCGCTAACCGCTACACTATCGCTCCCCACACACACACACTCACTCTCACACACTCACACACTCACGGTGTGTAGAACAGGGGGAGACGACACACAAACTCTAGAGAGGGGTTTTTATTGTCGCTTGAGACCCGCCGCCGCCACCCGACACAGCCAATACGTAAAGCTTTGTCACGTGAACAAACACTGACAGCATGATGATGTTGTGGGTTCACTCTCCGGTGAACAAGTAGCTAATGGGTAAGGTTTCGCTCACGTGACAAACCTCACAAATTGGCTGTGTCGGAAGGTGGTGGCGGGTTTGAACGACGTAACGTCTACATGCACGCGGTCCAGCCCAAACAAGAACGCCCTCTATTATGGATGACGTTGATCGCGAAAGCCGAACAAGTTGGTTAAACAAAAACAGGAGACGCAATTGCACACTGCCAACGCACTCACACACTTGACGCGCACACTCAAAGGTCTGCAGAACAGGTGGAGAACACACAAACTCTAGGGAGACACACAAACTCCGTGGAGACACACAAACTTCAGAGAGACACACAAACCCTAGGGAGGCACACAAACTCTAGGGAGACACACAAACTCTAGGGAGACACACAAACTCTAGGGAGACACACAAACTCCATGGAGACACACAAACTCTAGGGAGACACACAAACTCTAGAGAGACACACAAACTCCAGAGAGACAAACAAACTCTAGGGAGGCACACAAACTCCATGGAGACACACAAACTCTAGGGAGACACACAAACTCCATGGAGACACACAAACTCTAGGGAGACACACAAACTCAGAGACACACAAACTCTAGGGAGACACACAAACTCTAGAGAGACACACAAACTCTAGGGAGACACACAAACTCAGAGACACACAAACTCTTGAGAGACACACAAAATACAGAGAGACACCCAAAATACAGAGAGACACACAAACTCTAGGGAGACACACAAACTCTAGGGAGACACACAAACTCCATGGAGACACACAAACTCAGAGACACACAAACTCTAGGGAGACACAAACTTTAGGAGGCTGTGCGTCTAGAACTCATAGTCCACACAGGGAGACCGTGCGTCTAGAACTCATAGTCCACACAAGGAGACCGTGCGTCTAGAACTCATAGTCCACACAGGGGGACCGTGCATCTAGAACTCATAGTCCACACAGGGGGACCGTGCATCTAGAACTCATAGTCCACACAGGCAGACCGTGTGTCTATAACTCATAGTCCACACTGGGAGACCGTGCGTCTAGAACTCATAGTCCACACTGGGAGACCATGCGTCTAGAACTCATAGTCCACACTGGGAGACCGTGCGTCTAGAACTCATAGTCCACACAGGGAGACCGGGTGTCTAGAACTCATAGTCCACACAAGGAGACCGTGTGTCTAGAACTCATAGTCCACACTGGGAGACCGGGTGTCTATAACTCATAGTCCACACAGGGAGACCGTGTGTCTAGAACTCATAGTCCACACTGGGAGACCGTGTGTCTAGAACTCATAGTCCACACTGGGAGACCATGCGTCTAGAACTCATAGTCCACACTGGGAGACCATGCGTCTAGAACTCATAGTCCACACTGGGAGACCGTGCGTCTAGAACTCATAGTCCACACAGGGAGACCGTGTGTCTAGAATTCATAGTCCACACAGGGAGACCGTGCGTCTAGAAATCATAGTCCACACAGGGAGACCGTGCGTCTAGAACTCATAGTCCACACAGGGAGACCGGGTGTCTAGAACTCATAGTCCACACAGGGAGACCGTGTGTCTAGAATTCATAGTCCACACAGGGAGACCGGGTGTCTAGAACTCATAGTTCACACAGGGAGACCGTGTGTCTAGAACTCATAGTCCACACAGGGAGACCGTGCGTCTAGAACTCATAGTCCACACAGGGAGACCGGATGTCTAGAACTCATAGTCCACACTGGGAGACCGTGCGTCTAGAACTCATAGTCCACACAGGGAGACCGTGCGTCTAGAACTCATAGTCCACACAGGGAGACCATGCGTCTAGAACTCATAGTCCACACAGGGAGACCATGCGTCTAGAACTCATAGTCCACACTGGGAGACCGTGCGTCTAGAACTCAATAGTCCACACAGGGAGACCGTGCGTCTAGAACTCATAGTCCACACAGGGAGACCGTACGTCTAGAACTCATAGTCCACACAGGGAGACCATGAGTCTAGAACTCATAGTCCACACAGGGAGACCATGCGTCTAGAACTCATAGTCCACACTGGGAGACCGTGCGTCTAGAACTCAATAGTCCACACAGGGAGACCGTGCGTCTAGAACTCATAGTCCACACAGGGAGACCGTGTGTCTAGAACTCATAGTTCACACTGGGAGACCGTGCGTCTAGAACTCATAGTCCACACAGGGAGACTGTGCGTCTAGAACTCATAGTCCACACAGGGAGACCGAGCGTCTAGAACTCATAGTCCACACAGGGAGACTGTGCGTCTAGAACTCATAGTCCACACAGGGAGACCGAGCGTCTAGAACTCATAGTCCACACTAGGAGACCAGGTGTCTAGAACTCATAGTCCACACAGGGAGACCGTGCGTCTAGAACTCATAGTCCACACAGGGAGACCGTGCGTCTAGAACTCATAGTCCACACAGGGAGACCGTGCGTCTAGAACTCATAGTCCACACAGGGAGACCGTGCGTATAGAACTCATAGTCCACACAGGGAGACCGTGTGTCTAGAACTCATAGTCCACACAGGGAGACCGTGCGTCTAGAACTCATAGTCCACACAGGGAGACCGTGCGTCTAGAACTCATAGTCCACACAGGGAGACCGTGCATCTAGAACTCATAGTCCACACTGGGAGACCGTGTGTCTAGAACTCATAGTCCACACAGGGAGACCGTGCGTCTAGAAATCATAGTCCACACAGGGAGACCGTGCGTCTAGAACTCATAGTCCACACAGGGAGACCGTGCGTCTAGAACTCATAGTCCACACAGGGAGACCGTGCGTCTAGAACTCATAGTCCACACAGGGAGACCGTGCGTCTAGAACTCATAGTCCACACTGGGAGACCGTGTGTCTAGAACTCATAGTCCACACAGGGAGTCCGTGCGTCTATAACTCATAGTCCACACAGGGAGACCGTGCGTCTAGAACTCATAGTCCACACAGGGAGACCGTGTGTCTAGAACTCATAGTCCACACAGGGAGACCGTGTGTCTAGAACTCATAGTCCACACAGGGAGGCCGTGCGTCTAGAGCTCATAGTCCACACAGGGAGACCGTGTGTCTAGAACTCATAGTCCACACAGGGAGACCGTGCGTCTAGAACTCATAGTCCACACAGGGAGACCGTGCGTCTAGAGCTCACAGCCGCTCAAGAGATCGGAGGCGACGATGCTAAAAATACCGTGAGGTTGAGACGGAGGGAGGGCGAGTGGGGGGAGTGTGTATCAGGGGATCGAGATATCAAATGAGGGGTTATTTTGAGAGTAAAGGACACGGCACTGTACTGAGTGATGGTAATTTCACGAGGCCCATGAAAAATTACCGGCGGGACCCCCGCGGCCACCACCACCACCGTCATCGTCGTCAGGGGCATAATCTTCAACATCGTCATCAACCCAATCATCGTTATCATCAGCAGAGGGAGGCTGCGAAACCAGCAGCATCATCATCATCATTATAAATGTCGTTGTTGTCATTGGCATCATCATGGATTTAATCCATGTCCTCATCATCATGCACTGGGACAGCTCCCACTGGGGGTGCCCCTAGGCTAGACCCACACACAGCAGCAACCATCACCCACCTACTGCCAGACTATAACCACACGGGGACAGCTGCCACTGGGGGTGCCCCTAGGCTAGACCCACACACAGCAGAACTCATCACCCACCTACTGCCAGACTAATAACCACACAGGGACAGCTACCACTGGGGGTGCCCCTAGGCTAGACCCACACACAGTAGCAACGATCGCCCCCCTACCGACAGACAAATGACCCAGGGTCACTGCTTGTAAATCAGGCTGCTATCCCGGTCTTTTGAGTACTCAGTTGTTCGCACAAACTTGAAAACTTGGACAACAGGCATCTCTCTGCAGCTCTATGCGTCTCTACGTACAATACCTTTGCATCTCTATGTCATGTTGATGACAGACGAGACCCAGGGCCACTTCTTGCAAATGCGACTGGTCTCTCGAGTTGTCAGCCGGGTTTAAATACTACCCCCTTAACTACACCTCGCCTGGCATACAGGAAGTTGTGGGTTCCATCCCGACCTTGACGGCCCTCCGTAGCCGCGTGGATATTTCTCAGGGTCCTCCGGTTTACCCTCCACATTTAGAGTCGACATCACGCAATTTTAGAGCAGTTTTGCCACCGCTGTAAACGTCCACACGGTGACGATGACAAGCCACTCCGTTTGTGATAACTGCACACAGCTCAGTGTGACCTTACCTGGCAAAAATAACAACAGTTCATAGTTTACAACACACTTGAAAACTTGACCACCATCATCACCGTCGTCGTCATCGTTGTCATCGTCATCTTTGTAATGTTTAAGAGGCGAACCCAGTCCTGCATCGTGTGCCAATTCAATTCATTATTTAACATCACCCCAACCCGCTCTCTCTCTCTATGTCTCTCACTCTCTCTCTCTCTGTCTGCATGTGCCAACTCCGGAGCAGAGTGGCCACTCCGGTCCGGTAAACATCGGCGGATCCGGGCCGGGCGACGGTTGAAACCGCCGCCCCGATGCCAGAATTCACAAGGGTGCGGTAATTCGGCACCAATGTGGCTGAGGGGCGGTGATGCGGCCGGACGGGGTGGGAGGCCGAGGGGGGAGGGAGGTGGTGGGTGCCAGGATGGGTGCACGAGGGTCGGTGGCACGGCTTCCAGAGAGGGGCGTACGGGACGTGTGTGCGTGTGCGCGTGTTCGCGTGTGTGCGTGTGTGCGTGTGTGCGTGTGTGCGTGTGTGCGTGTGTGCGTGTGTGCGTGTGTGCGTGTGTGCGTGTGTGTGCGTGGTTGCTGGCCACCCGCCCACCCTAGACTAGACAACACAGCAGCAGCGGCGCCTGCTACCAGCGTGAAGATGAGCCTCGTGCCACGCAGGGAAAGCCGCCGCTGGGGGTGCCCCTCGACCTGACCACCCGCACGGCAGCAACATCGCCCGCCATCCTGTCAAACCACCGCAGGCTGCATCTGTGACACAGCAGCAGCGGTGCCTGCTACCAGCGTGAAGATGAGCCTCGTGCCACGCAGGGACAGCTGCCACTAGGGGTGCCCCCAACTAAGGCTAGACAGCCGACGATGTTTCAATCGACCAACCGCATCGCGACCGACTGACTGAGTAAAGGGCATCGATTCAACGTGCCCCGTGTCGTGGCGAATCGATCATTTCCAATTTGTGCAGGCTCGCCTTGCAAATGTTGCACGCCAACATTTGCTTTACCTTCAGGCCAAGGGAAGAAATGAGACAAACTATATAAAAAAAAAACCGAGATGTAACAAAGCCAATCAGAAGCAACAATGCGGAGGAGACGGGACAACACAAAACTGGACGGAATAGACGATGCACCAGAGGCAGACGGCACACATGGAGATGCCAGGGGGCAGAGAGACGTGACCGCTCAATCACCACCACCACCATCACCAACCACGGCCAAGAGCCTCGTTCCAGCTCAATCAGACACCGACCCGGTGTCGAATTGCAATTAGATACCAACAATTGTTGCGCAAGTGCTACTTTTGTGCTTGCTAATGGAACAAATTGTCAACCAGCTCAACAATGACGCTGTTGGCCTGTGTTCGATCGGGGTGTCGATATACAATATACATACGGTACGTGCGCCAGACACTCAAGCCCGCTGCCAAACCACTGAACACCACCACCGCTACGAACCACGAGATCCCACCACCACGCGCCACCACCCTCACCGAACCACTACCGAACACCACCACTAATGCCACCACGACTACCAATACGACCACAACACCCGACCACTAAACAACACCACCACCATCCAGAACTTCCACCTAACACCACCAGCATCACCACGAGCACCACGACCATTACCACCACGACCACAACACACCGTGAAACATCACCACCGCCTTACGCCACCACCACCACCACCCACCGCCACACCGCAACGCAACACAGGCCACTGCCACCGCCACTACCACCACCACAACCGCCGCCACCACCACCACCACCGCCGCCACCACCACCACCACCGCCGCCACCACCACCACCACCGCCGCCACCACCACCACCACCACCGCCACCACCACCACCACCACCGCCACCACCACCGCCAACACCACCACCACCACCGCCACCACCACCGGACCACAACTCAACACAGGCCACCGCCGCCGCCGCCGCCGCCCCCCCTTCCCCCCCTCCCCCTCACCTCGCCGCGGAAGGCCTTCTGTGACACGGCGGCCGCCGCGGCAGCCGCGGCCATGGCCCCCGCCATGCTGGCCGCGGAGGGGGCCATGGAGGGGGCCATGACGCCGCCGGTGGGGTCCCCCAGCGCCAGCTGTGGGAGGTAGGAGCCCCCCGGGAAGAGGAGGTGGCCCCCGAGGGAGAGGTCCGTGAAGAGCCCCATGGGGGCCTGCGACAGCATGGGTAGGTACGGGGAGAAGGGGGCGTAGGGGGAGTGGCCCTGGGCGAAGATGCCCCCCGCGTGAGTCGGTGGGAAACCCTGCAGCATCGGATAGATCTGCGAGATGGTGGGGCGGGGGGGGGGCACAGAGGGGGGGGGGGAACGTGAGGCGTCAAGAGACGCACTGCTTCACACCGGGGTTGGGGGGGGGGTGCAGATCTTCCCAGCATTCCCAGGTTGTCGAGGCTTCGGCCTATGGCCTACCCATCAAGGCCTCTGCATTCCCAGGTTGTCGAGGCTTCGGCCTATGGCCTACCCATCAAGGCCTCTGCATTCCCAGGTTATCGAGGCTTCGGCCTATGGCCTACCCATCAAGGCCTCTGCATTCCCAGGTTATCGAGGCTTCGGCCTATGGCCTACCCATCAAGGCCTCTGCATTCCCAGGTTATCGAGGCTTCGGCCTATGGCCTACCCATCAAGGCCTCTGCGTTCCCAGGTTATCGAGGCTTCGGCCTATGCCCTACCCATCAAGGCCTCTGCGTTCCCAGGTTGTTGAGGCTTCGGCCTATGCCCTACCCATCAAGGCCTCTGCGTTCCCAGGTTATCGAGGCTTCGGCCTATGGCCTACCCATCAAGGCCTCTGCATTCCCAGGTTGTCGAGGCTTCCGCCTATGGCCTACCCATCACGGCTTCTGCGCTCCAGTTTGTCAAGGCTTCGGTCTATGGCCTACCCATCAAGGCCTCTGCGTTCCCAGGTTATCGAGGCTTCGGCCTATGGCCTACCCATCAAGGCCTCTGCGTTCCCAGGTTATCGAGGCTTCGGCCTATGGCCTACCCATCAAGGCCTCTGCGTTCCCAGGTTATCGAGGCTTCGGCCTATGGCCTACCCATCAAGGCTTCTGCGTTCCCAGTTTGTCAAGGCTTCGGCCTATGGCCTACCCATCAAGGCCTCTACGCTCCAGTTTGTCGAGGCTTCGGCCTATGACCGGCTCCTCACATTCCCGACTAATCCGCGGGAACGGCCGCGGCGGCGCTACACAAGTCGACGTCATCGTCGTCGTCGTCGTCATCGTCAACACATCATCGTGATTACCATGGGGTGCACCTGTGGCGCCTGCAGGGTGCAGGTGGCGCCCGTGCTCGCCATGTGCATGTGCTGCGCTAGCAGTGCGGCGCTCTTCTGCTGCAGCAGGTTGTTGCGCCCGTTGATCTCCAGCTGCGCCTTCAGGTGCTGCGGCGGGTGCAGGTACTTGCAGCTGTCGCGTGTGCAGCGGTCCTGTTGGGTGCGTGGGGGGGGGGGGTCGGACGCGGGGGTCAAGGACGCGGGGGTCAAGAACGTGGGGGTCAAGGACGCGGGGGTCAAGAACGCGGGGGTCAAGAACGCGGGGGTCGGACACAGGGGTCGGGCGCAGGGGTTAGACATGGGGGTAGACATGGGGGTAGATGCAAAATAGGCGTGGGGGGAAACGCAAGGGTTTAGACACGAGAGGGGTAGACACGAGGGGTAGACATGGGGGTTTAGATGCGGGGGGTAGATATGGGGGTTTGGACACGGGGGTTTAGATGCAGGGGTTTAGACACGAGGGGTAGACATAGGGGTTTAGACGCAGGGGTTTAGATGCGGGGGTTTAGACGCAGGGATTTAGACGCGGGGAGATATGGAAAGACATCGAGCAAGAGATACACCGGAGGGAGGGGATGCGGGGAGAAAGACGGGGGGAGATGCAGGGAGATGGGGGATGGTGGCGGTGATGGGTGGGAGACTCGGGAAGACGGAGCTCAGAGGCAGAGAGTCAACACATTTCAAATGGACTGGGCTTTTATTTTGTGTGCAGTCACTGGTGACGGGGCCGAGACCATCGACGCACTACAAGGGAGAACCCGGTTATGGTCAGGGGCCGCTGGAATACCTCCGCATCGGAACCTCAGCATCCCATCCCTCTCTGTGTGTCTCTAACACGGCCATTATGAACACCTGAGAGGGAGACACAGACAGACGCTCAAGCCCAGGCCTCTCGGCTGTACTGGCTCATCATCTTTGCCATGGCCATTACGAACCCTGAGAGAGAGACACAAACACACACACACAGACCGAGGGCTCGAACCCAGGCCTCTCGGCTGGACTGGCTCGGTTGTCTCCAGCACGGCCATGGTGAACCCTTCACCGCAGTGTGATCCCCCTGTTTGTTTTTATTATTTTTGTTTATTTTGCTTCTTGGCTGGGCCCAGTGACAGCTGCAAAGACTTCCTGCCGTGCGGTCTACAGAGAGCGGCGGGCACGCGCGCTTAAAGCGGAGTGTGACGTTGGGCGCCCGGCAGTGAAAGGTGCTGAAAGACGCAGGGTCTCACACCCCCCCACTCGCTCGCTCACTCACCGGCACACTCACTCACTCATGCGGTCACTCGCTCGCTCGCTCACTCACCGGCTCACTCACTCACTCATTCGGTCACTCGCTCGCTCACTCACCGACTCACTCACTCACTCACCGGCTCACTCAATCACTCACTCACGTGGTCACTTACTCGCTCACTCACCGGCACACTCACTCATGCGGTCACTTACTCGCTCGCTCACTCACTCACCCACTGGCTCACTCACTTACCAGCGAACTCACTCACCGGCTCACTCACTCATGCGGTCACTTACTCGCTCGCTCACTCACCGGCTCACTCACTCGCTCACTCACTTCCTCACCAGCTCACTCACTCACTGGCTCACTCGCTCACTCATGCGGTCACTTACTCGCTCACTCACTTACTCACCAGCTCACTCACTCACTGGCTCACTCACTCACCGGCTCACTCACGTGGTCACTTACTCGCTCGCTCACTCACTCACTGGTTCACTCACTTACCAGCTCACTCACTCACCGGCTCACTCACTCGCTCACTCACTCACCGGCTCACTCGCTCACTCATGCGGTCACTTACTCGCTCGCTTGCTCACTCACTGGCTCGCTCACTTACCAGCTCACTCACTCACCGGCTCACTCACTCGCTCACACACTTACTCACCAGCGCACTCACTCACCGGCTCACTCGCTCATGTGGTCACTTGCTCACTCACGCGGTCAATCACCAGCTCACTCACTCACCGGCTCACTCGCTCACTCACTCACTTACTCACCAGCTCACTCACTCACCGGCGCACTCACTCACTGGATCGCTTACACGCCTCTCTCATGCTGCTGTTCACCCGCTCACACCTTAATTCACAGACTCACTCGCTCCCTCACTGACCCACCCCAAGCACCCTACTCAATCAGTCACGCAATCACTCACTCACTCACCCATTCACTTACACACCTATCCACCCACTCGCTCATTAATTTAACTCGCTCATTAATTCACTTACCCACTCACTCACCCTGCCAATCGACCAAGAACCCAATCAATCTCCCACACAATCAATCACTCACCCAATAAATCTATCTCCCACCCAATCAATCACCGAATAATCACCAATCCACCCAATCAATCACTTGCCCAATCAACCACCCACACAATCAATCTCTCCCACCCAATCAATTACCAACCCAATCAATTACCCACCCAATTAATTACCAACCCAAACAATCTCTCCCACCCAATCAATTACCCACCCAATCAATTACCCACACAATCAATTACCCACCCAATCAAATACCCACACAATCAATTACCCACACAATCAATTACCCACACAATCAATTACCCACCCAATCAATTATCCACCCAATCAATCAATCTCCCACCCAATCAATCAAGCACCCAATTATCCACCCACACAATTAACCACCCTCAATCAACTACGTGCCCACTCACCTATTCAACGAGTCACTCACCTACGCACCGACCAAGTATCTGGGTAGGAGTGAGTTGGTGAATGATCGAGCGAGCAAGAGAGACAGCTAGTGGATGAGTGGGTGCGTGACTGACCGAGTGATTGTGTGAATGAACGAGTTAATTAATAAGTGAGTGGAGGAGTGAGTGATAGGGCGAGTGAATGAGTCGGCGAGGAAGTGAACGAGTGGGCGAGTCAATGAGTGGGCAAGCGAGTGAATGAATGGGTGAGTAATTTAAAGAGTGGACGAGCGAATTAATGAGTGGACGAGTGATTTAAAAAGAGGGCGAGCGAGCGAATAAGTGATTTAAAGAGTGAGCGAGCGAGTGAACAAGTGGGCGAGTGATTTAAAGAGTGGACGAGAGAGTTAATGAGTGGGTGGGCGAGCGAGTGAATGAGTGGGTGAGTGATTTAAAGAGTGGGCGAGCGAGTGAATGAGTGATTTAAAGAGTGGGTGAGTAATTTAACGAGTGGGTGAGTGATTTAAAGAGTGGGAGTGAATGAGCGGGCGAGTGATTTAAATAGTGGGCGAGTGATTAAAATAGTGGGCGAATGATTAAAAGAGTGGGCGAGCGAGTGAATGAGCGGGCAAGTGATTTAGAGAGTGGGCGTGGGAGTGAATGAGAAGGCGAGTGATTTAAAGAGTGGGCGTGGGAGTGGACGAGCGATTTAAATAGCGGGCGAGTGATTTAAAGAGTGGGCGAGGGAGTGGACGAGCGGGCGAGTGATTTAAAGAGTGGGCGAGGGAGTGGACGAGCGGACGAGCGATTTAAAGAGTGGGCGAGTGATTAAAAGAGTGGGCGAGCGAGCGACTGAGCGGGCGAGTGATTTAAATAGTGGGCGAGCGACTGAACAAGCGGGCGAGTAATTTAGAGAGTGGGCGAGCGAGTGAACTAGCGGGCGGGCGAGCGGGTGAGCGAGCGAGCAGTGGGGGCACAACTCCGAGCCCCTGGTGACTCTGTAATTGTGCCGTCACTCATCCTCAGACTCACGCCCTCTTCCACTGCCAACTCTCACGTCTTCTCTCCCACCCTCTTGCCCACTCTCTCATCTCCCACGACCACATGTTCACTCCCGCCCCACTCTCTACCTCCCTCACACTCTCACACTCTCCCTTCTATGCAATTACACAATGCAATGTGGATGTATAATAGTGTTCACGTGCCAGCGCGGTGCCTCTGACACGGCCATTAGGAACCCCGGTGAGAGAGAGAGAGAGCGAGAAGTCACCCAGACCCAGGACTTGAACCCGGGGGCCTCAGCGGTTCTGGCTCAGTGCCTCTGACACGGCCATTCTGAACCCTGTGAGCAACCCTCACTACCTCAATGCGGTCTTTGTACAGCCATTTACAATGTGGTGTTATATAGCACAGAGTCTCTCTATGCGAGTCTGTGGGTCTCGATGTGAGTGAGTCTGTGGGTCTTTGCGTGAGTCTGTGGGTCTCTATGTGAGTGAGTCTGTGGGTCTCTATGTGAGTTAGTCTATGGGTCTTTGTGTGAGTCTGTGGGTCTCTATGTGAGTGAGTCTATGGGTCTTTGCGTAAGTCTGTGGGTCTCTATGTGAGTGAGTCTATGGGTCTTTGCGTAAGTCTGTGGGTCTCTATGTGAGTGAGTCTATGGGTCTTTGCGTGAGTCTGTGGGACTCTATGTGAGTGAGTCTATGGGTCTCTATGTGAGTTAGTCTATGGGTCTTTGCGTGAGTCTGTGGGTCTCTATGTGAGTGAGTCTATGGGTCTTTGCGCGAGTCTGTGGGTCTCTATGTGAGTGAGTCTATGGGTCTTTGCACAAGTCTGTGGGTCTCTATGTGAGTGAGTCTATGGATCTTTGTGTGAGTCTGTGGGTCTCTATGTGAGTGAGTCTATGGGTCTTCGCGTAAGTCTGTGGGTCTCTATGTGAGTGAGTCTATGGGTCTTTGCGTAAGTCTGTGGGTCTCTATGTGAGTGAGTCTATGGGTCTTTGCGTGAGTCTGTGGGTCTCTATGTGAGTGAGTCTATGGGTCTCTATGCGAGTTAGTCTATGGGTCTTTGCATGAGTCTGTGGGTCTCTATGTGAGTGAGTCTATGGGTCTTTGCGTGAGTCTGTGGGTCTCTATGTGAGTGAGTCTATAGGTCTTTGCGTGAGTCTGTGGGTCTCTATGTGAGTGAGTCTATGGGTCTCTATGTGAGTTAGTCTATGGGTCTTTGCGTGAGTCTGTGGGTCTCTATGTGAGTGAGTCTATGGGTCTTTGCGTAAGTCTGTGGGTCTCTATGTGAGTGAGTCTATGGATCTTTGTGTGAGTCTGTGGGTCTCTATGTGAGTGAGTCTATGGGTCTTTGCGTAAGTCTGTGAGTCTCTATGTGAGTGAGTCTATGGGTCTTTGCGTAAGTCTGTGGGTCTCTATGTGAGTGAGTCTATGGGTCTTTGCGTGAGTCTGTGGGTCTCTATGTGAGTGAGTCTATGGGTCTCTATTTGAGTTAGTCTATGGGTCTTTGCGTGAGTCTGTGGGTCTCTATGTGAGTGAGTCTATGGATCTTTGTGTGAGTCTGTGGGTCTCTATGTGAGGGAGCCTATGTGTCTTTGCGTAAGTCTGTGGGTCTCTATGTGAGTGAGTCTATGGGTCTTTGCGTGAGTCTGTGGGTCTCTATGTGAGTGAGCCTATGGGTATTTGCGTGAGTCTGTGGATCTCTATGTGAGTGAGTCTATGGGTCTTTGCGTGAGTCTGTGGGTCTCTATGTGAGTGAGCCTATGGGTCTTTGCGTGAGTCTGTGGGTCTCTATGTGAGTGAGTCTATGGGTCTTTGCGTGAGTCTGTGGGTCTCTATGTGAGTGAGTCTATGGGTCTTTGCGTGAGTCTGTGGGTCTTTATGTGAGTGAGTCTATGGGTCTTTGTGTGAGTCTGTGGGTCTCTATGTGAGTGAGTCTGTGGGTCTTTGTGTGAGTCTGTGGGTCTCTATGTGAGTGAGTCTATGGGTCTCTATGTGAGTGAGTCTATGGGTCTTTGCGTGAGTCTGTGTGTCTCTATGTGAGTGAGTCTGTGGATCTCTATGCGAGTGAGTCTGTGGGTCTCTATGTGAGTGAGTCTATGGGTCTTTGTGTGAGTCTACGGGTCTTTGTGCGAGTCTACGGGTTTCTGTGTGAGTCTGTGGGTCTCTATGCGAGTCTGTGGGTCTCTATGCGCATCTGTGTGTCTCTATTCGAGTGAGTCTGTGGATCTCTATGCGATTGAGTCTGTTGGTCTCTATGCGAGTGAGTCTATGGGTCTCTAGGTCTCGATGTGCATCATTGAGTCTATGCGAGCGAGTCTCAAGCTCCCTTGTGTGAGTCTGTGGATCTCTTTGTGAGTTTATGGGTCTCTGTGCGAGTCTACAGGTCTCTATTGTAGTCTGTGGGTCTCTGTGCGAGTCTACGGGTCTCTATGTGAGTCTGTGGGTCTCTTTGTGAGTTTATGGGTCTCTATGCGAGTCTGTGGGTCTCTATGCGAGTCTGTGGGTCTCTGTGCGAGTCAACGGGTCTCCGTGTGAGTCTACGGGTCTCTATGTGAGTCTGTGGGTCTCTATGCGAGTCTGTGGGTCTCTATGTGAGTCTATGGGAGAGAGAGAGAGGAAATTAGTCATTGGCAGGGAAGGGGAAGGTCTTGAGCCTGGACAGGAACAGGGTAGGGAGCCAACAGCACCGGTGGCTGGGGGAAGCAATTACCAGACCCCGGTTGGGGGGGGGGGGTTAGAGGGAGGGGGGCAGTGTCTCTCTCTCCCTCTCCTTCCCACTCTCCATGTCTCTCTCGCCCCCTCTCTCACTCGCACACTCTCTCTCTTTCACTCACTCACTCCCCCCTCTCTCTCACTCAATCCCTGTCTCTCTAGCCCCCTCTCTCACTCACTCCTCTCTCTCACTCACTCCCTGTCTCTCTCTCTCACTCACTCACTCCCCCCCTCTCTCTCACTCACTCCCTGTCTCTCTAGCCCCTCTCTCACTCACTCCCCCCTCTCCCTCACTCACTCACTGTCTCTCTCTCTCACTCACTCACTCCCCCCCTCTCTCTCACTCCCTGTCTCTCTAGCCCCCCCTCTCTCTCTCACTCGCACTCTCTCACTCACTCCCTGTCTCTCTCTCTCACTCACTCACTCACTCCCCCCCTCGCTCTCACTACCTGTCTCTCTAGCCCCCTCTCTCTCACTCACTCCCCCCTCTCTCTCACTCACTCACTGTCTCTCTAGCCCCCCTCTCTCTCCCACTCGCACTCTCTCACTCACTCACTCACTCCCCCCTCTCTCTCGCTCCCTGTCTCTCTAGCCCCCTCTCACTCACTCACTCCCCCTCTCTCTCTCTTTCACTCACTCACTCCCCCATCTCTCTCTCTCTCACTCCCCCCTCTCACTCACTCCTCCCCCCCCCTCCATCTCTCTGTCTCTCCGGGCTCCTGGAGATAAGAGAGTGTTACATTCGCCGTTCGCTGGTGACACAGCTGCTGCTGCTGCTGGCGGTGATGAGAGTCTGAGCGGGGAGTCGAACCCAGCTCGCTGGGACCCCGTTGTTGCGTGCGGGACATTTTGACATTCACCCGTGGCGCGCAGCCTCAAGAGACCTGATGGGGCTAGTGCTGCTCCGGAGTACCCATCACACACGCACATATCCGCCGCGTGGCCTACACAGATTTGCCGGGGCAAGCGCTGTTCGCGAGCATCGCCTATGAAGGCCGGCACGGCACATAAAAGCGGGGGGACCGGGTGTGGCCAGACCACGGCCCGGTGTGGCCAGACCACGGCCCGGCCGCCTCGGTCTCGGCCAACGCTGAGGTTGACGCACCGCACCAGGTACTCTCATTGTTTAAGGCCGAGTCGACCCGTTCGGACGTTCCCCACCGATGTTAGTTTGCCGTACACAAAGACAGAAGACAAAGATTCCAACCACCACCACCCCCCCCACGTATAGCCCGAACGGACCGTTGGGGCCGGTGCTGCGAGCGAGTCGCATCGGTGAAGGCCGTGGGGGGTGGGTGGCCTGGCAGCGGTTCATCTCCCCAGTGGCGATGTTCACGACACACCGCACCGGGTACCCATTTGAGGCCGAGGCGACCTAGGCGAGGCCCGGGACCCGTTTCAGATAACCGCCAACTGATGTTGGCCGTGAGCTCGCTAACCGCTAGGCGAACACTCCCCATCACAATCCTGTTTCACTCGCACACACCCGTCTCAAACACGATACACCATCACACACGCACACACACACAGACTATACGTCTTCTTTGGTTCTTTCGGTAAAGTCACCACCGCGTAGAATGGGAATAAAATAATAAATTGATAAAATAAAATAACGCGATAAAATTCTCACGACGTTTCGGCCACAACACAAGCGGCCTTCATCAGGTGAAGGGACGAGACTGTCTGGAGGACAGCGCTGGAGTCAGTCTCGTCCCTTCACCTGATGAAGGCCGCTTGTGTTGTGGCCGAAACGTCGTGAGAATATTATTGTGTTATTTTATCAATTTATTATCATTATTCTCATTCTACGTGGTGGTGACTTTACCGAAAGAACCAAAGAAGATGAATCCTTGCAGTCACGAAAGCTTTAAATCGAGACTATACATCCCCTGCACAGTCCGTGCGCGTGTAAGAGGTGCTACTCGCTGACGGGACTTGCCCCCGCGGCCTGCCGAAGGCTACTCGGGGCAGCTTTGCCTTCGTCTCCGCGGGCACCTTGAGCGAGTCGAAGCAGGCGACGACGCGGCCGTTGTCCACGGTGACGCCCTCGGGGGGGTGAGCGTAGCGGCACTCGGAGGCGTCGCGCGAGCACGAGCCGCGGGAGAACTCACGGCACACCTCCAGCGTGAGCCAGCGAGCGTCGCGCACCGCCATGCCTACGCACGCAGAGGAGTCACAGCGAGTCACACGGAGTCACACCGAGTCACACCGAGTCACACCGAGTCACACAGAGTCACACAGAGTCACACACACACACACACGCGGCACACCTCCAGCATGAGCCAGCGAGCGTCGCGCACCGCCATGCCTACGCACGCAGAGTCACAGCGAGTCACACGGAGTCACACAGAGTCACACAGAGTCACACCGAGTCACACACAGAGTCACACACAGTCACACCGAGTGACACCGAGTCACACCGAGTCACACAGAGTCACACCGAGTCACACGTAGACACACGGAGTCACACCGAGTCACACCGAGTGACACCGAGTCACACCGAGTCACACACACACGCGGCACACCTCCAGCGTGAGCCAGCGAGCCTCGCGCACCACCATGCCTCAGCACACGCGTACACAAAGATCCCCCGTGTAGCCTCAACAGACTGTTGGGGCAAGTGCTGTTAGCGAGTAGCAGCACCTGTGAAGGCTACCGGCACTGTGGCACGCACAGAGGGGGTGGGGTGGCTACCAGCACCACGCCCGGCCAACTTTGTCTCAGTCACCGGTCTTGGCCGTGAGCGGGAATCGAACCCGGGGGGCCGGGTTCGCAGCGCCACCCTCCACGCACGCACGCTCACACTCGCACACTCACGTACACACGCTCACACTCCCGTGCTCACACCCCCGTGCTCACACTCCCGCGCGCTCACGCTCGCACAACAGAATTTGGAGTGAAAGCCAAGGCAGACTAATCTCGCGCTCACGCACCGCATTCCCCCGTCGCTCCCCAAACACACGCGCGCACCAGTTCACGAGCGCCAACGACGTCACGCGCCAGGCCGCCCCGACGAGGGCGGTGACGTCGCACGCCCTGTGACGTCGCACGCGCTGTGACGTCACGCGCGATGACGTCACCACCCACAACTTTGTTGTAAGAGGTTTTTTGGGTTAGACTGCATAGGCATTAATGCGTCGTTAAGCCCGCCACCGCCTGACACGTCAGAGTCGGGATCGAACCCGCGACCCCCTGAATACCAGGCGAGGTAGTTAACATCTCCTAGCCACCGTGATGATGATGATAAGAGAGAGAGAGACACAAACTACAAATATACAGCAGCAGCAGGCGTCAGGGTCAGGATTGAACCCACGACCCCCTGCACACCAGGCGAGGTAGTCAACATCTCCTAGCCACCGTGATTATGATGAGAGAGAGAGAGACACGCAAACTTCAAATATACAGCAGCAGCAGCAGGCGTCAGGGTCAGGATTGAACCCACGACCTCCTGCACACCAGGCGAGGTAGTCAACATCTCATAGCCACCGTAGCGCCCGTGTATTTGGAGTTTGCGTCTCTCTCTCTCTCTCCCCGTGGTCAACCGCGTGGACTTTTCTCCGGGTCCTCCGGTTCCCCCCACACCCCCACCCCCCCCCCCCCACATTCAGAATCGACGTCACGCGTTCAACAAGTAATTTGGCTGCTTGCTGTAAATTTCCGCGCGGCCGACGATGACAGCAAGCCCAGTTCGTCTTGGCCCAGCTGCCGTTTGTGATGTCGTCACGGCGGTGGCCGCTTCTGCAAAGGGAGGAAAACGACAGGCTTCGATGGGCTGCTAGACCTTGCGAAGGACAGGTCGCTCCTGAGAGAGAGAGATAGAGATAGAAGTGAATATCGCTTTGCCTGGTAGGCCGGGGGTGGCTTCGTGTGGCGCTTTCTTCCGTGTCCTGGGGCGATTTCTTTAGCCGTCATGCACCGTGCACGACTATCGTGTATGTTGTGTTGTAGGTTTGGGGGAAAAAATAGCTTTATGGCTCATCGGATTTCTCCTGCAGTGTAAATAAATACTCTGATTCTGTATATTTCGAGTTTCCATGTCTCTCTCTCTCGTTATCCGTGGATTTTTGTTCGGGTCCTCCACATTTAGAATCGCACGTTTGGAGTATTTGGCTACTGCGAGACATTTCCACGACGACGATGACGATGATGATGACGATGATGATGATGATGACGATGACGACGATGACAATGATGATGATGACGATGATGATGATGACGATGCCAATGATGATGATAATGATGACGATGATGATGACGATGATGATGACAATGACGATGACGATGATGACGATGATGATGACAATGATGATGACGACGATGATGATGACGATGACAATGACGATGACAATGACGATGACGACGATGATGACGATGATGATGATGATGACGATGATGATGACGATGATGATGACGATGATGACGATGATGATGACGATGACAATGATGATGATGACGATGATGACGATGATGATGACGATGATGATGACAATGACGATGACAATGACGATGACGATGACAATGATGATGACGATGATGATGATGACGATGACAATGACGATGATGACGATGATGGAGCCCACTCCGTTGAGGCATTTCGTTTGTGACGGGCAGGGTCGCTTCCGAAAAAAAAATATCTAAAGAGCTTCACATTTTGATTTAAAGCTTTCGTGACTGCAGGGATCCATATTCTTGGTTCTTTCGGTAAAGTCACCACCACGTAGAAGGGAAACAATAAAATAACAAAAAAATCAAACAATAAAATTCTCACGACGTTTCAGGTGATGATGATTGCTTGTGTTTTGCAGTCGAAACGTCGTGAGAACTTTATTGTCTTATATTTTTATTATTTAATTGTTTCCCTTCTACGTGGTGACTTTACCGAAAGAACCAAGAATATGAGCTTCATATTCTTGGTTCTTTCGGTAAAGTCAAGTAGATAAAAAATAAAAATAATATTTCTTTTTTTATTTCGGGCGGAGAGATGAAGACCGCTTGCGTTGCCATAGAACCGTCGGGGGCTTTTTTTCCCTTTAATTATTTAACATTTATTTTCATTTGTAATTTTTTTTCCTTATTTTCCATCTACGCGACTTTACCGAAAGAACCAAGCATTAAGAATTCTTGCAGTCAGGAAAGTTTCAAGTCAAAATCTTACAGAGCTCAGTGGGGGCCTTATACCTGGCACAAAAACAACAAAAAAACTAAATTTTGTTTTTAAAACGTCAGAACAAAACAAAAACACGTTTCGTTCGTTCAGTTTGGTTAGAAATTCTGCCCGCCGGGCCACGCCACACGGAACTTATTTGTGACCGATCAGACGACACAAACAGGGCCCCCCCCCCCCGCCCCCCTTTCACCAACGTCACCCCCCAACTCCACGAGTTATTTATATACAAGTAATTTATATAAACATATAAATAAAACGACTACTACTACTACTATTTAAGTATATAAACCTCATCAGCGGCCGGGTGTGTTGTGTGGCACGGGGTGGCCTTGCCCGGCCGTGATGAACGGCCACTCGAAAATTCCTTCCCTTGTCGGAAGAAATTAGAGATTACGCAGCGACGCGCACGTGTACGTGTGTACGTGTGTGTGTACGTGTGTGTACATGTGTGTGTACGTGTGTGTACATGTGTGTGTGCGTGTGTGTACATGTGTGTGTACATGTGTGTGTGTGTACATGTGTGTGTACATGTGTGTACGTGTGTGTGTACATGTGTGTGTACATGTGTGTGTACATGTGTGTGTACATGTGTGTACATGTGTGTGTGTACATGTGTGTGTACATGTGTGTACATGTGTGTGTGCGTGTGTACGTGTGTGTGCGTGTGTGTGCGTGTGTGTACATGTGTGTGTACATGTGTGTGTGTGTGTACATGTGTGTGTACATGTGTGTACGTGTGTGTGTACATGTGTGTGTACATGTGTGTGTACATGTGTGTGTACATGTGTGTACATGTGTGTGTGTGTACATGTGTGTGTACATGTGTGTACATGTGTGTGTGCGTGTGTACGTGTGTGTGCGTGTGTGTGCGTGTGTACATGTGTGTACATGTGTGTGTGTACATGTGTGTGTGTGTACATGTGTGTACATGTGTGTGTGTACATGTGTGTGTGTGTGCGTGTGTACATGTGTGTGTGCGTGTGTGTACGTGTGTGTACGTGTGTGTGTGTGTGCGTGTGTGTACGTGTGTGTGTGCGTGTGTGTACATGTGTGTGTACATGTGTGTACATGTGTGTGTGCGTGTGTGTACATGTGTGTGTGCGTACGTGTGTGTACATGTGTGTACATGTGTGTGTGCGTGTGTGTACATGTGTGTGTGCGTGTGTGTACATGTGTGTGTGCGTGTGTGTACATGTGTGTGTGTACATGTGTGTGTGTGTGCGTGTGTACATGTGTGTGTGCGTGTGTGTGTGCGTGTGTGTGTGCGTGTGTGTACGTGTGTGTGTGCGTGTGTGTACATGTGTGTGTGCGTGTGTGTGTACATGTGTGTGTGTACATGTGTGTGTGCGTGTGTGTGTGCGTGTGTGTGTGCGTGTACATGTGTGTACATGTGTGTGTGCGTGTGTGTGTACATGTGTGTGTGCGTGTACATGTGTGTACATGTGCGTGTGTACATGTGTGTGTGTGTACATGTGTGTGTGTGTGCGTGTGTGCGTACGTGTGCGTGTGTGCGTGTGTGTGCGTATGTGCATACGTGTGTGCGTGTATGCGCGTGCGTGTGCGTGCGTACGTGTCACACACGCACACACAGTGGGGGAGGGAGCGTGGTTAGAGCGCCGCTCTAATGAACCCGGTGACCCCGAGTTCGATTTCCGCTCCTGGGCCTCCGCTAGGTCGACTCAACCTCCAGACGGTGCTAAAGAGAGGTTCAACGTGGGCACGTGCCTGGCACGGTCGGCTACGTACGGCGCGGGAGAAGTTCGGCAACGGCAACCGCCCTTCGCCGGCAAGCGGCGCCGGCGTCACCACGGCGCCTGTGCCAGGCTACGTGCGCTTCAAGGCCACGCGAAGCGAAGTCCACCGCACAGGCCACAGCAGTGGCGGTCCGGTCGTTACACAAAGTCTCCGCTATCTCAGCAGCCCACCCCCCCCCACCGCCACCACACCCCCCCCCCCCCCGCGTGTCTCTCTCTCATCATCATCACGGTGGCTAGGAGATGTTGACTACCTCGCCTGGTATACATGAGGTCGTGGGTTCGATCCCAACCCGAACGCCTGCTGCTGTATATTTGGAGTTTGCGTGTCTCTCTCTATCTCTCTCTCTCTCGCTCCCCGTGGTCGCGTGGATTTTGCTCCGGGTC
Organism: Petromyzon marinus; assembly: GCF_048934315.1. Taxonomy (NCBI): domain Eukaryota; kingdom Metazoa; phylum Chordata; class Hyperoartia; order Petromyzontiformes; family Petromyzontidae; genus Petromyzon; species Petromyzon marinus. The sequence continues at coordinate 8,138,430 of NC_133730.1, forward strand.
CTCCGGTTTTTCCCTCCACATTTAGAATCGACGTCACGGCGTTTTGAGTGTTTGTCTGCCATACATTTCCACACGATGAAGCCACTTTTGTGGGCTATAATTTGTGGCCAGGTTGCATTGAAAAAGAGGTATACTGTATAGCTCAGTGGGCCTTGCCTGGTCAATAAAAATAAGAATTGTCGTACAGGGACTCCTCTACTTACGAACATACGACTTACGAACTTTCAGCGATACGAACAAACCTCGTCCGTATGTCCAGTCGCCTGTTCGGACCGAGAGTCGTAAGTTCAACCGCGGTGGAATAGATGGCGGTGGTGGCATCTACATCTGCAGAACGTGAAGAACCAGTGGCGTCTACATCTGTAGAACACAAAGAACCAGTGGCATCTACATCTACAGAACGTGAAGAACCAGTGGCATCTACTGCTGCAGAACGTGAAGAACCAATGTCGTCTACATTTACAGAACGTGAAGAACCAGCGGCATCTACATCTGCAGAACATGAACCAGCAGCATCTACATCTGCAGAACGTGAAGAACCAGTGGCATCTACAGAACGTGAAGAACCAGTGGCATCTACATATACAAAACGTGAATAACTAGTGGCATCTACATCTACAGAACGCGAAGAACCAGTGGCGTCTACATCTGCAGAACGTGAAGAACCAGTGACATTTACACGTGAAGAACCAGTAACATCTACATCTGCAGAACATGAAGAACCAGTGACATCTACATCTACAGAACATGAAGAACCAGTGGCATCGACATCTGTAGAACGTGAAGAACCAGCGGCATCTACATCTGCAGAACGTGAAGAACCAGCGGCATCTACAGAACGTGAAGAACCAGTGGCATCTACATCTACAGAACGTGAAGAACCAGCGGCATCTACATCTCCAGAACGTGAAGAACCAGTGGCATCTACATCTGCAGAAAGTGAGGAACCAGTGGCATCTACATCTACAGAACATGAAGAACCAGTGGCATCTACATCTATAGGAGATTGTACAACTTTCAAAGCCATTCCTCGTGTTTGGTGTACATGCCGCAACAACATGTTTAGAATCGACAGGAGTAAAGTTCGGACTGACGAACAAATCCACTTACGAACAGAAACCTAACTGCATTGGAAACCTCATTTGCCAGTAACAAAATATGACAATTGTTTTTTTGACCCTTTTATCTGGCAACAAAACTGACACCTTTTTTTACAAGGAGTCATGTTTACATTGACCACAATACCTGCGGTCGGAACGCAAACACAAAACAACAACTCTGAAAATGTACGTGGCACTGTCCTTGAAATTGATTGGTCCACACCCGGTTCGTAAGTAGTGGAGTCCCCGTGGTTTCAACCGATGCGTGTCCAAGATTTTGATTACATTTAAGAAACTTTTTTTATTTACTCCGAATCCCGTTGCTTAACGGCTGACGCCATTGGTCAGCGGTGCCTTCGGCCACGGGGACGATGAAACATTTCCCCCTAAAAAAAAAAACGTACATTATGGAAACATTTCCCGTTTCTGAAATAACTCCAAGCTGAAAGTGAGCAGCGCACCACGCTGTCAACAAACCCACACCTTTAATAGAGGTTTTTTTTCTTGGCTTAGATCGCGTAAATTTATACAAATGTGTCGCTAAATATCAATGAATGTGTCGTTATACCCGCCACCGCCCGACACAGCAAACTGGTAAGGTTCGTCACGTAAGCAGAACGTGGCCAATCCGTCGCTAGTACACCACTAGTGTGTAGTGTAGTGTATAGTGTAGTGTATAGTAGTGTATAGTGTAGTGTACTAGTACAGCACGCCGCTTGTGTGTTGGAGACCAAAGCGACAACGCTGCCAATCTGAGTACGACGTTTCTGCCGGTAATTACAACCAGCGTTCATCAAGGCGCACAGCCAGGTACTGCGGAGAAATCCTCCTGTTCCGCTCCCTAAATAGAGGGGGGCAGACGTGACGGCGTCACCACACGGCGTCAGCCCACACGATCCACGCGGCGTGCGGCCCTTTCAACACTGTCCGTTTGTGTTTCTTCTCTCCCTTGCGATGGCACTTCGCAGGATGAACGCTGAGATTTGTAAGCGTCACGGGGGTGACCAACAAGGTCTCAATTGGTCTGTGATAAGGTAGGGCACTGATATTGGCTTGACAGGTACGCAAACCCCCTTACATAAGTGATTTATACGGGGGGGGGGGGGGTGGGGAGAATGAATTAATATTCATGACGTCACGAGCCTCGTGAATATTAACGCTCTTAACGAGTGATGATGGGTGCCATAGAGCGTGATGGTAGTGGTGGTGGTGGAGATGATGATGATGGTGATGATTGGCAGTGACGACGGTGGAGTGTGTATAGTTTGGTGATGGTAGTGGTGGCGGCGGAGGTCACGGAGTTGTTGTTGGCAGTCGCAGCTGTGTCGGCGGTGCTGATTGCAGCAGCGGTGGTGGTGGTGGTGGTGAAATTAATTAATTAAAAAGTGCTGATGGTGACGTTGCTGCTGCTGCTGCTACTTGAGACTCAGGGGAGCCTGTCCCTGGGCACGGGCAATCCTCGCCTTACAAACACAATTCGTTCCCGGGACCCATTCGTGAGTCAAACTGTTCGTTAAGTCGGAAGACGATCATTAATCCGTGGTATTTACACGCCCAAAGACAAAGATCCCCCCGTGCAGCCTGTAACAGACTGTAGGGGCAAGTGCTGTTAGCGAGTAGCGAGCACCTCTGAAGGCCGGCACGGCACACGAGGGGGTGGGTGGCCCAGCACCACGCCAGGCCGCCTTTGTCTCCCCCAGTGGCGATGTTTACTACGCACCGCACCAGGTACTCGTTTGAGGCTGAGTCGACCTAGCGGAGGCCCGGGACCGGTCCAAATAATCGTCACTGTGGTGTTGGCGGCCGTGAGCAAGAATTGAACTCGATGCTTAGCGCAGCGCGCTGCCCGCGACACTGTCCAACGCCAATACACCGCCACTTGCAAGTGACGGTGACGTCACCTCCACTTGCAAGTGACGGTGACGTCATCTCCACTTGCAAGTGACGGTGACGTCACCTCCACTTGCAAGTGACGGTGACGTCATCTCCACTTGCAAGTGACGGTGACGTCACCTCCACTTGCAAGTGACGGTGACGTCACCTCCACTTGCAAGGGACGGTGACGTCACCTCCACTTGCAAGTGATGGTGACGTCACCTCCACTTGCAAGTGACTGTGACGTCACCACGGCGCCTGTGCCAGGCCAGGTGTACCACACTGCCCACGGACACACAACACGCACACACACCGCACGCGTACACAAAGACACGCAGACACAGGCACACGCAGACACTCACACGCAGATACTCACACGCAGACACAGGCACACGCAGACACAGGCACACGCAGACACAGGCACACGCAGACACTCACACACAGACTCGCACACGCAGACACACACCCACAGACACGTACACGCAGACATACACCCACAGACACGTACACACAGACACAAACCCACAGACACACACCCACAGACACGTACACACAGACACAGACACACACTCACAGACACACACTCGCAGACACACATCCACAGACACGTACACACAGACACACACTCGCAGACACACAGACAGACACTCACTCACAGACACGCACAGACACTCACTCGCAGACACACACTAGCAGACACGCAGACACAGACACTCACACTCACTCGCAGACATGCAGACACACACAGACACTCACTCGCAGACACTCACTCGCAGACACGCACACACTCACTTGCAGACATGCAGACACACACACACAGACACGCACTCGCAGACACGCACTCACAGACACACACTCACAGACACACACCCACAGACACGTACACACAGACACACACACACGCAGACACACACACACGCAGACACACACCCACAGACACGTACACACAGACACGCACACACAGACACACACCCACAGACATGCAGACACACACACACAGACACGTACACACACAAACATGCAGACACACACACACAGACACGTACACACAGACACACACCCACAGACACGTACACACCGACAGACACACACACAGACACACACACACACACCCACAGACATGCAGACACACACCCACAGACACACACACCCACAGACACACACACAGAGACACACACACACACAGACACACAGACACGTACACACAGACACACACCCACAGACACGCACACACAGACACACACCCACAGACATGCAGACACACACCCACAGACACGTATACACACACACCCACAGACACACACACCCACAGACACACACACCCACAGACACACACCCACAGACACACACAGACACACACAGACACACACACACAGACACACACCCACAGACACACACACCCACAGACACACACACACACAGACACACACACACACAGACACACACAGACACACACACCCACAGACACACACACAGACACACACAGAGACACACACACAGACACACACCCACAGACACACACACACAGACACACACACACACAGACACACACCCACAGACACACACACACAGACACACACACAGACACACACACACACACACAGACACACACACAGACACACACACACAGACACACACAGACACACACACACACACAGACACATACACACACAGACACACACAGACACGTACACACATACACACAGACACACACGTACACACAGACACACACACACAAACACGTACACACACACACACAGACACACACACCCACAGACACACACACAGACACACACACAGACAGACACGTACACACACACACAGACACGTACACACACACACAGACACGTACACACACCCACAGACACGCACACCCACAGACACACACACACACAGACACACACAGACACACACCCACAGACACACACACACACACAGACACGTACACACAGACACGTACACACACACAGACACACACACACACGTACACACACACACGTACACACACACAGACACACACACACACACACGTACACACACACACCCACAGACACACACATACAGACACATACACGTACACACACACAGACACACACACAGACACACACACAGACACACACACACACACACAGACACGTACACACACGTACACACACGTACACACACACACACGTACACACACACCCACAGACACACACACAGAGACACACAGACACACACACACACACACAGACACACACACACGTACACGTACACACACACACGCACTCGCAGCACGAGGCCGACTCTCACGTCTCGCGGCTGGGTCGCTCAGCTAAACAAAAATAGTGCCGTGTTTTACTTCGACGTTCAAAAACTTTGTTTCACGGAAGCTCGTTCGTAAGTCATCACTGCCTGCACCATAACCTATAAACTTTTATTTTAACCAGGTCTGCTGAATTGCAACAGGACCTAACGTCTCTGCTTCATTGTCCTAATACGCTATACTCAACTACTGAACGTTTCATTTTACCAGGCAAGGCCACCGCCGATCGAGCGACGTGCCAACTGGCGATCGATCGCGAATCGTAGCTCCAACGAGGCGACCTCGTCCTCGTCGTCGTCGTCGTCGTGTGGAAATTTATAGCGGCCGCCAAACTCTGTAACACGCGTAGAGAGACGTCGATTCTAAATGCGGAGGGAAGAAACCGGAGGACCCGGAGAAAAATCCACGCGACCACGGGGAGAGAGAGAGAGACACGCAAACTCCAAATATACAGCAGCAGCAGCAGGAGCCAGGATCAGGATCAAACCCACGACCTCCTGTACACCAGGCGAGGTAGTTAACATCTCATAGCCACCGTGATGATGAGAGAGAGAGAGACACGCAAACTCCAAACATACAGCTGCAGGCGTCAGGGTTTGGATCAAACCCACGACCTCCTGTATACCAGGCGAGGTAGTTAACATCTCCTAGCCACCGTGATGATGATGAGAGAGAGACACACAAACTCCAAATATACAGTAGGCGTCAGGGTCGGGATCAAACCCACGACCTCCTGTATACCAGGCGAGGTAGTTAACATCTCCTAGCCACCGTGATGATGATGAGAGAGAGACACACAAACTCCAAATATACAGTAGGCGTCAGGGTCGGGATCAAACCCACGACCTCCTGTATACCAGGCGAGGTAGTCAACATCTCCTAGCCACCGTGGTGATGATGAGAGAGACACTCAGACTCCAAATATACAGCAGGCGTCAGGGTTGGGATCAAGCCCACGACCTCCTGGACACGAGGCGAGGTAGTCAACATCTCCTAGCCACTGTGATGATGATGATGAGAGAGAGAGACACGCAAACTCCAAATATACAGCAGCAGGTGTCAGGGTCGGGATCGAACCCACAACCTCCTGTACACCAGGCGAGGTAGTTAACATCTCCTAGCCACCAAGATGATGATGAGAGAGATAGAGAGAGACACGCAAACTCCAAATACACAGCAGCAGTCTGGATCGAACCCACGACCTCCTGTACACCAGGCGAGGTAGTTAACATCTCCTAGCCACCGTGATGATGATGAGAGAGAGAGAGACACGCAGACTCCAAATATACAGCAGCAGCAGGCGTCAGGGTTGGGATCGACACCACGACCTCCTGTATACCGGGCGAGGTAGTCAACATCTCGTGGCCACCGTGGCTGGGATTTGAACTTGCAACTCTTCCGATGGCAAGATGCCAGCTTGGCCGCTGGGCAGCCACCTGGGCCCAAAATTAATCCACGATCACAAACACACACAGAGCCGTCTCTGTGCTGCCGGGCGGCGGCGGTGGTGGTGGTGGCGATACCCTGTGAAATTCCAGAACCATCACGGACGCCTGGCTGGCTTTCATGCTGATAATGATGCTGCTGCTGCTGCTGTTGATGCTGCCGATGATGCTGCTCATGCTGCTGCTGCTGCTGTTGTTGATCCTGCTGCCGATACTGCCGATGATGATGCTGAAAACCGATGATGATGCTGCTCATGATGATGCTGCTGCTGTTGTTGATCCTGCTGCCGATACTGCCGATGATGATGCTGAAAACCGATGATGATGCTGCTCATGATGATGCTGCTGCTGTTGTTGATCCTGCTGCCGATACTGCCGATGATGATGCTGAAAACCGGTGATGATGCTTATGATGATGCTGCTGCTGTTGATGATGCCGGTGCTGATGACGATGATGCCGGCGGCGGCGGCGGCGGTGCTGCCGATGAACCCCAATCGACCCGCCGTAGGTACGTACCTCCAGAGAAAGGAGGAGGAGACGCGTGAGGAAGACGGGGGTGGAAGTCAGACTCCGTGCTCGCCTCGTGCTCTTGACGGGTAGGGGGGGGGGTTGGTGGTGGTGGTGGTGGTGGCGGCGGTGGGTGGCTGCCAATCCTTGCCCCCTCGCTCCTCCACTCTCCCAAGCTCTCCTCGGCCGCTTCGCTCGCCCGCCCGCCCGCCGATCAGAAGCGGCGATCCGACGGGAACTCGGTGAGCTGCCGGGCGGCGCGGGGCATCTCACGCGGCCGGCTTCGGTGACGCCGGCGCGGCGCGTGGGCGTTGGGCGGACGTTGGACGGGCGAGCTGGCAATGGGTGGACAGATTTCCGCTCGTGCCAAGCGAGAGGTGGGGGGGGGGGGGGGATGTCGCTGTTCACTCCCCCGGTGCTTCCCGGCGATCTCCGGCGATCTGTCCGTGCGTCCGTGCGTCCGTGCGTCCGTCCGTCGGCTTTCTAGCGGAGGCATGAAATTTCACACGGAAAGTTCACAACTGCTGCTGCTGCTGGCGACCGGGGCCTGCGTGATAATGCGCTGCGTCAGCAGAAGTAGCTGCGGCAGTAGAAGCAGCAGCAGTAAAAGTAGCAGCAGTAGACGCCGAAGCAGTAACAGCAGCAGCAGCGTCACCATCAGCACTTGCCATCATAATTAATTTCACTCCCATCACGACCACCACTGCTGCAATCAGCGCCGCCGACACAGCTGCTACTGGCAAAAAAAACACCGTGACCTCCACCAGCACCACCACCACTACCATCACCAACTACACACACACCACCACCATCATCACACACACCACCATCATCATCACTGCAAATAATCAACATCATCATCATCTGCACCACCACCTCCACCATCACCAACCACCACCACTGCCAACACCATACTCTTTGGTTCTATTCGGTAAAGACACGTAGGTAAAAAATAAAATAACAAAAATCACGACGTTTCGGCCACAACAAAAGTGGCCTTCATCAACGCTGTCCTCCAGACAGTCTCGTCCCTTCACCTGATGAAGGCCACTTGTGTTGTGGCCGAAACGTCGTGATTTTTGTTTTATTTTATTTTTTACCTACGTGACTTTACCGAATAGAACCAAAGAGTATGGATCATTGCAGTCACGAAAGCTTCAAATCTAGAATATCAACACCATCTCCACCACCACCACCACAATACCATGAGCACCTCAGCATTTACAGTAAACACCATCGCCACTCGTAAAGGTTTTTGGGTTTGATCGCGCGAACCTGTGTCGTAACCCTCCACCACCCGACACAGCCAGTCAGGGATTTGTCACGTAAACAACGCGTCAATCAGCAACCACTTCAGCACACCGATGTGCTGGAGAGTAAATCCACAACATTTACAATTTGAATAACGTCACTTGCCCGAAACAACCTCAACAGACTGTTGGGGCAAGTGTTGTTAGCGAGTAGCAGCACCTTTGAAGGCCGGCACTGTGGCACACGAGGGGGCGGGTGGCCAGCACCACGCCCGGCCGCCTTTGTCTCCCCAGTGGCGATGTTTACTACACAGCGCAACCAGGTACTCATTTGAGGCCGAGTCGACCTAGGGGAGGCCCAGGACCGGTTCAGCTAATCGTCACTGGGTGTTGTTGGTGGCCGTGAGCGGGAATCGAACCCGGGTCGCCGGGTTCGTAGCGCAGCGTGGCGCTAACCGCTCCCCACGCCTTCACCGACACCACGACCACCATCATCATCATCATCGTCGTCGTCACCATCTTCACGGAATGTTCACATTCTGCACCGCACCGTGAAATATAGTTTTGGCGACAGAGAGAGAAGCACGTGGCACTCTGTTTTACCCTGCCCCCTTCCAGTAGGGGCGGGGGGTGTGTGAGTGGGTCAGCGGTTAGGGGGGGGATGAGTGAGTGGTTGGGTGAGTGAGCGAGTGGGTGGGTGACTCAATGGGCGAGAGGGTGAGTGAATGAGTGAGTTGTGGCTGGGTGAGCAGGTGGAGGTGAGCATTTGGATTGGTCAATGGGCGAGTGCTTGAGCGAGTGAATGTTCGGGTGGATGAGTCGGCGCGCGTTTTGAGCGAGTGAGCGGTTTGGTGGGCGAGCGTTTGGGCGAGTGAGTGGATGGGTGTTTGTGTGGATAGATAAATGAGTGGCCGAGTGGGTGCGGGTTTGAGTGAGCGAGTGAGCGGTTTGGTGGGCGAGTGGTTGGGCGAGTGGTTGGGCGAGTGAGTGGATGGGTGGTTGTGTGGATAGATAAATGAGTGCCCGAGTGGATGCGCGTTTGAGTGAGTGAGCGGTTTGGTGGGCGAGTGCTTGGGCGAGTGAGTGGATGGGTGGTTGTGTGGATAGATAAATGAGTGACCGAGTGGGTGCGCGTTTGAGTGAGTGAGCGAGTGAGCGGTTTGGTGGGCGAGTGGTTGGGCGAGTAATTGGGCGAGTGAGTGGATGGGTGGTTGTGTGGATAGATAAATGAGTGGCCGAGTGGATGCGCGTTTGAGTGAGCGAGCGGTTTGGTGGGCGAGTGCTTGGGCGAGTGAGTGGATGGGTGGTTGTGTGGATAGATAAATGAGTGACCGAGTGGGTGCGCGTTTGAGTGAGTGAGCGAGTGAGCGGTTTGGTGGGCGAGTGGTTGGGCGAGTAATTGGGCGAGTGAGTGGATGGGTGGTTGTGTGGATAGATAAATGAGTGGCCGAGTGGGTACGTGTTTGGATGAGTGAGTGAGCGGTTTGGTGGGCGAGCGTTTGGGCGAGTGAGTGGATGGGTGGTTGTGTGGATAGATAAATGAGTGGCCGAGTGGGTGCGCGTTTGAGTGAGCGAGCGGTTTGGTGGGCGAGTGCTTGGGCGAGCGAGCGAGCGAGTGGTTTGGCGTGCGAGCGGTTATGTAACCGAGTGAACGAGTAGCCCGTGCCGGCCTTCAGGAGCAAGCACACGCCCCACCAAGTCTGTAGGGAGCTCGAGGGGAGACGTGGGATGGGAACTTCGCCCCTGGTGCGGCCTAAAGTGTGGGTGGCTGGACTCTCTATCTGCCACGCACGCAGATAGAGTGGTGCGTCGGCGGCGACGGCGGCGGCGAAAACAAAAACACGTGGCGGATCGGGGACGAAGACCGCGAGAGGTCTGCGTCGGGCGAAATCGACTGCCGACTTTCAATTAACAATGCGGGAGGAATTTGCCGCGACGCAAACGTGGGACGGAGCCGCGGATTCAGCCGAGTGACACGCAGGCGACACCACGCATCCTCCTCCTGAACCATGTTGGACAAAGCGAAACTCAACACGGACAGTCCATAGAACGCCGCCGTGTGTGGCCCTTGAAGAAATACAAAAAGACTAAATCGATGAGGCACGTTTCATGCTATGCTGAACTTCTTTCACACCATACGTAGCCAACCGTGCTGTGTGTGTGTTAAACTTCTTTCACACCGTACCTAGCCAACCGTGCTACGTTTGTGTGTTAAACTTCTTTCACACCGTACCTAGCCAACAGTGCTGTGTGTAGAACTTCTTTCACACCGTACCTAGCCAACCGTGCTATGTGTGTGTGTTGAACTATTCACACCGTACCTAGCCAACCGTGTTGTGTGTTGAACTTCTTTTACACCGTACCTAGCCAACCGTGCTGTGTGTTAAACTTCTTTCACACCATACCTAGCCAACCGTGCTATGTGTGTTAAACTTCTTTCATACCGTACCTAGCCAACCATGCTATGAATGTACGTACGTATGTTGAATTATTTTGGATATCATTCCCCACAAACTTTGCCTTTGTGACCAGGACTTTAAGTGAACGAAAGACACAAATGCACACCACGTGTTCTCATTGAAAATAGGTCAATTGCAAAAAAAATCACTGTCCTATATATTTGTTACGTTACAAAGTATCATTAAAAGTATATTCCCTTCCCATAATTTGTCCCTCTAACAAATTTAAAGTTTTTCTCTCTCTCTCCAAGCATACCGATCGCAACCGGCACGCAGCACACAACAACAACAGCAGCCGCCATTCGCCACTAAGCGGTGGTGACGACACCACAGCGCTTGTGCCAGGCTAGGTGCACTTTGGAGTGTGGAAGGTTCTCTGCTGGCACCATCACTACCAGCACCACCACTACCACCACAACTACTACCAGCACCACCACCACTACCACCACCACCACTACGGCTACTCCCACCACCACTACTACTACCACAACTACTGCCACCACCACTACCAGCACCACCACCACCACTACCAGCACGACCATCACTAGCATCACAACCACCACTACCACTACCAGCACCACCACCACTACCACTACCAGCACCACCACCACTCCCAGCACCACCACCACCACCACAACCACCACTACTACCAGCACCACCACCACTACCAGCACCACCACCACCACAACCACCACCACCACTACAACCACCACCACCACAACAACCAGCACCACCACCACCACAACCACCACCACCACTACCACCACCACTACTGTGCTACTGTAGTGGTGGCGGCAGTGGCTCGTCAAGGGAGACTTCTGTCACGTGTGCGAGCCATTTCGCTTTCGCCCAACGACCGCCGGGGCGTCACCGGAGGCCGAGCCGCGTGCGGTTTGGCACCAGCGCCAGCACCGGCGCGGCACCGGCGAGGCACCGGCGTGGCACCGGCGAGGCACCGGGCCTCACCAGTGAGGCACCGGGCCTCACCGGCGAGGCACCGGCGAGGCACCAGCGAGGCACCGGGCGTCACCGCGGTGTCTCGGAACCCCCTCCCCCAATCCCCGCCGAGATGTTTTTACGGAGGACCTCTCCATTCCAGACTCGCGTGCAATGGCAGCAGCAGCAGCAGCAGGGTGCAGCGGTGGCTAGGAGATGTTGACTACCTCGCCTGGTGTACAGGATGTCGTGGGTTCAGTCCCCACCTTGACAATGCCTGCTGCTGTATATTTGGAGTCTGCGTGTCTCTCTCTCTCATCATCATCACGGTGGCTAGGAGATGTTGACTACCTCGCCTGGTGTACAGGAGGTCGTGGGTTCAGTCCCCACCCTGACAATGCCTGCTGCTGTATATTTGGAGTCTGCGTGTCTCTCTCTCATCATCATCATCACGGTGGCTAGGAGATGTTGACTACCTCGCCTGGTGTACAGGAGGTCGTGGGTTCAGTCCCCACCTTGACAATGCCTGCTGCTGTATATTTGGAGTCTGCGTGTCTCTCTCTCATCATCATCATCACGGTGGCTAGGAGATGTTGACTACCTCGCCTGGTGTACAGGAGGTCGTGGGTTCAGTCCCCACCCTGACAATGCCTGCTGCTGTATATTTGGAGGTTGCGTGTCTCTCTCTCTCATCATCATCATCACGGTGACTAGGAGATGTTAACTACCTCGCCTGGTGTACAGGAGGTCGTGGGTTCAGTCCCCACCCTGACAATGCCTGCTGCTGTATATTTGGAGGTTGCGTGTCTCTCTCTCTCATCATCATCATCACGGTGACTAGGAGATGTTAACTACCTCGCCTGGTGTACAGGAGGTCGTGGGTTCAGTCCCCACCCTGACAATGCCTGCTGCTGTATATTTGGAGTCTGCGTGTCTCTCTCTCTCATCATCATCATCACGGTGGCTATGAGATGTTAACTACCTCGCCTGGTGTACAGGAGGTCGTGGGTTCGATCCCGACCCTGACAACGCCTGCTGCTGTATGTTTGGAGCGAAACAAAAATGTAAACGAAAATAACTATTGATTTTACCAGGTAAGGCTCACTGAGCTACCACGCCGCCACAAATGACGGCTCCACAAAAGTGAACTTCATCACGTGATGAATCTCAAGCAGCCAAACACCCTGAACGCGCGGTGACGTCGATCCGAAGTGCGGAGGGGAAAAATCCGGACGTCCCCGAAGAAAAATCCACACGTCCACGGGAACACAGAGAGAGAGAGAGAGAGACACTTCAAATATACAGCAGGGTTGGGATCGAACCCACGACCTCCTGCACACCGGGCGAGGTAGTCAACATTTTTCCGGCTTGGCGTTCTGCCCGTGGTGGCGTGGGGGGGGGGGGATCTTCCTCCAGGGTCCTCCACTCTTTCCCTCCACATTGAGAATCAACATCACACAATTTCGAGTTATTTGGCTCCTGCTATCAACAAAGAAAGCGTTTGACCGCTGTGAATTTGATGATGACGACGACGACGATAAGCCACTTCGTCACGCTATCATTCGTGGCAAGGTCACTTCTGCAAGAAGAGCAACACACAGCATCTCAGTGGGGGGGCCTGATCCTGGTAAAACAATAATAATAATAATTTAGCCACAGCGTTCCGTTGCAGGCAGGGGCGGAGCCAGGATTTTGACTTTGGTGGGGGGGGGGGCTGACTTCATATTCTGAGATATCCAGTGTGTTTATGTTTTCCAATGGGCCGCTGATGTGGATAATAAGTTCGGCAAGTTCGAAAGGCTGCCGCTCAAGCAGCCTGCAGGGCAGCACACAAGGTGGCAGCCTGCAGGGCAGCACACAAGGTGGCAGCACACAAGGTGGCAGCACACAAGGTGGCAGCACACAAGGTGGCAGCACACAAGGTGGCAGCACACAAGGTGGCAGCACACAAGGTGGCAGCACACAAGGTGGCAGCACACAAGGTGGCAGCACACAAGGTGGCAGCACACAAGGTGGCAGCACACAAGGTGGCAGCACACAAGGTGGCAGCACACAAGGTGGCAGCACACAAGGTGGCAGCACACAAGGTGGCAGCACACAAGGTGGCAGCACACAAGGTGGCAGCACACAAGGTGGCAGCACACAAGGTGGCAGCAGTCTGCAGGGCAGCACACAAGGTGGCAGCCTGCAGGGCAGCACACAAGGTGTCAGCACACAAGGTGGTAGCCTGCAGGGCAGCACACAAGGTGTCAGCACACAAGATGGCAGCCTGCAGGGCAGCACGAGGTGGCAGCCTGCAGCATTTTGCAGCAGCCGGATATCCGGTTATCCCGATTACCGACTTTCCCAAAATTTCAGGGGGGTCTGAGCCCCCCCCCCGCCCCCAGCCCCCCCCCCCTGTGGCTCCGCCCTTGGTTGCAGGTTCTCGATGATGTCTGCTGTGGAGGTGGCGCTGACGCTGCTGCCGTGTCCACGCCGAGAGGGCCTTCGGCAGGGAGAGACAGGGGAGGGAGTGTCTCTCCTCCTCCTCCTGCTCTATGGGTCGCTGAGTCTCTATGTATACCTATGCGTCTGTATGTATACTTATGCGTCTGTATGTATCTCTATGAGTATCTGCGTATCTCCATGAGTCTCTGTGTATCTCTATGGGGCTTGAAATATCTCTGTGTTTCTCTATGGGTCTATGGGTTACTGTGCACTCCACGCTGTGTGGGGTGTCTTTAATGCGTCTCTATGAGTCTCTGTACAAACATATGGGTCTCTATGTATCTCTACGAGTTTCTACGTCATATCTATGTGTCTCTATGTATCTCTATGGGTCTCTGTGGGGCTTTAGATATCTCTGAGTCTCTATGGGGTTACTATGAGCTCCACACCAAGACTTCTTTAATGTGTCTCTGTGTGTCTCTATGGGTGGGTCTCTGTGTCTCTCTGTGGGTCTCTGTGTCTCTCTGTGGGTCTCTGTGGGTCTCTGTGGGTCTCCATATGGGTCCATATGGGTCTCTGTGGGTCTCTGTGGGTCTCTGTGGGTCTCTGTGGGTCTCTATGAGTCTGTGGCTCTCTGTGGGTCTCTGTGGGTCTCTCTAGATCTCTGTGGGTCTCTGTGGGTCTCTGTAGGTCTCTGTGGGTCTCTGTGGGTCTCTCTAGATCTCTGTGGGTCTCTGTGGGTCTCTGTAGGTCTCTGTGGCTCTCTTTGGGTCTCTGTGGGTCTCTGTGGGTCTCTGTGGGTCTCTGTGGCTCTCTGTGGGTCTCTGTGGGTCTCTATGGATATCCATGAGTCTCTGTGGGTCTCTATGGGTCCCTGTCGGTCTCTGTGGGTCTCTCTAGATCTCTGTGGGTCTCTTTAGGTCTCTGTGGGTCTCTGTGGGTTTCTGTGTCTCTGTGGGTCTCTGTGGGTCTCTGTAGGTCTCTGTGGCTCTCTTTGGGTCTCTGTGGGTCTCTGTGGGTCTCTTTAGGTCTCTTTAGGTCTCTGTGGGTCTCTGTGTGTCTCTGTGGGTCTCTGTCTGTCTCCGAGTCTCTGTGTGTCTCTGTGGGTCTCTGTGGGTCTCTGTGTGTCTCTCTACATCTCTGTGGGTCTCTGTGGGTCTCTGGAGGTCTCTGTGGGTCTCTCTAGATCTCTGTGGGTCTCTGTAGGTATCTGTGTCTCTGTGGGTCTCTGTAGGTCTCTGTAGGTCTCTGTGGGTCTCTGTGTGTCTCTGTAGGTCTCTGTGGATCTCTGTGGGTCTCTGTGGGTCTCTGTGGGTCTCTGTAGATCTCTGAGTCTCTGTAGGTCTCTGTGGGGTTACTATGAGCTCCACACCAAGACTTCTTTAATGTGTCTCTGTGTGTCTCTATGGGTGGGTCTCTGTGTCTCTCTGTGGGTCTCTGTGGCTCTCTGTGGCTCTCTGTGTGTCTCTGTAGGTCTCTGTAAGTCTCGGTAGGTCTCTGTGTGTCTCCATGGGTCCCCATGGGTCTCTGTGTCTCTCTGTGGGTCTCTGTGGGTCTCTGTGGCTCTCTGTGGGTCTCTGTGGGTCTCTGTGTCTCTCTGTGGGTCTCTGTGGGTCTCTGCAGGTCTCTGCAGGTCTCTGCAGGTCTCTGCAGGTCTCTGTGGGTCTCCATGGGTCTCCATGGGTCCATATGGGTCCATATGGGTCTCTGTGGGTCTCTGTGGGTCTCTGTAGGTCTCTGTGGGTCTCTATGAGTCTGTGGCTCTCTGTGGGTCTCTGTGGGTCTCTCTAGATCTCTGTGGGTCTCTGTTAGTCTCTGTAGGTCTCTGTGGGTCTCTGTAGGTCTCTGTAGGTCTCTGTGGGTCTCTCTAGATCTCTGTGGGTCTCTGTGGGTCTCTGTTAGTCTCTGTAGGTCTCTGTGGGTCTCTGTAGGTCTCTGTAGGTCTCTGTGGGTCTCTGTGGCTTTCTTTGGGTCTCTGTGGGTCTCCATGAGTCTGTGGCTCTCTCTGGGTCTCTGTGGGTCTCTGTGGGTCTGTGGGTCTCTATGAGTCTGTGGCTCTCTGTGGGTCTCTGTGGGTCTCTATGGATATCCATGAGTCTCTGTGGGTTTACTGTGCGCTCCACAGTGTGGGTTGCATGTCCACAGTCACACCACTCTGGCCGAGTCTTTATCTCGATGAAAATGTATCTCTCCGTCACCTCTTCGTGTCTCTTATCGGTCTCTACTTGTCTCTACGCATCTCCGCATGCATCTTCACTGGTCTCGATGTATCACCTCCTTTGTGCCCTGCACGGGCCTCTCTATCTGCGCGCCCCCTAAGGGCTTTTACGAAACGGCCGCGTCGATGCGCTGCGGATGTGCCGTCAAAGCCCCCGGCCACCACCACCACCACAACCACCACCACCACCACCACAACCACCACCACCACCACCACAACCACCACAACCACCACCACCAACACCACCACCACCACCACAACCACCACCACAACCACCACCACCACCACCAACACCACCACCAACACCACCACCACCAACACCACCACCACCACCACAACCACCACCACCACAACCAACACCACCACCAACACCACCACCACCACCACAACCACCACCACGACCACCACCACAACCACAACCACCACCACCACGACCACGACCACCACCACCACCACGACCACCACCACGACCACGACCACCACCACCACCACCACGACCACGACCACCACCACCACCACCACCACCCAACACAGCCAATAAAGCCAGGGCCCGCCACGCCAACAAAACGTGCCGCTCGCACCCGAGGATAGAAAACCGCCAGGTTCGCCAAAGGGCCCGACGGGGACCACGACTGTGACGTGGCGAAGCGACGCCGGCCCAGGGCGGGGGCCTGCGTCGCCGCCGGTCGCCGCCGGTCGCCGCCGGTCGCCGCCGGTCGATCCTTCGACGGAGGCCGACGATGGGGAACGTTTTCAATGGAGGGGGGGGGGGGGTGAAATGGGAGGTGCAGCAAGAAGACGCGGTGGGGGAGGGAGGGGGGGGGACAGGAGCGGGGGCAGGCGGGAAGACGGCGAATTAAGTTGAACCGTCAGCGAGCGACCGGTTGCGACCAAATGCGAGCGACCGGTTGCGACTGGTTGTGACCGGTTGTGACCACATGCAAGCGACCGGTTGTGACCACATGCAAGCGACCAGTTCCGACCGGTTGTGACCGGATGCGACCACATGCGAGCGACCGGTTGCGACCGGATGCGACCACATGCGAGCGACCAGTTGCGACCGGATGCGACCACATGCGAGCGACCGGTTGCGACCAGTTGCGACCACATACGAGCGACCGGTTGCGACCAGTTGCGACCGCATGCGAGCGACCGGTTGCGACCGGGAGCAGGGTCCCCATGCAGAGCCCTCGAGTAGACGATCTGCCGCGACCCGCAACCGACGTCCTCCTCGCGAAGAGGACGTGGGGCCCCACGTGGACACGAGACGGAGAGACAGAGACAGGAGGGAGAGTTTGTGGCGTGGTCGTGGCGAGCAGCTCACTGCCGGCACTGTGGCCCAGCGCTGGTCCCCGGTTCGACCCCGCGACTCCATCTCACGTAGCGGGCGGCCTGAGGGTGCCAACCGCAGGGAGAGTTTCCTGAATCCACGCCCCCCCCCCACCACCCCCCACCACCCCCCCACCACCACAACCCCCCCCCCACCACCACAACCCCCCCACCACCACCACAACCCCCGCGCCACGAAGCCGGCAATTCCGGAGTTCGATTCCCGCCCACGGCCGCAGTCCAATGCCAGCGGCGGACGATCTAAAAACTGGACTCCCCTAGGTCGACTGGAGCGAGCGCGCGGTGCGGTCTCCGCAAAGGGAGACAAAGGCGGCCGTGGCGTGGCGGTGTTGGTCAGGCCGCCCCCGTGGCGTGACGCGCCAGCCTTCGTAGGCGCTTGCCCCAAGGGCCTAGCCAAGGCTGCGCGGGGGGGATCTTTATCTGTGTCTTCTGCGCATCTGTTGTTTGGCTTTAGTGCTTCGCTTAAAATTCAGACGCCTGCCTCCGGCGCCTTAAATCCTCCCGGTTAAACAACGCAAGTGTTGTAACCTTTGAACTCGTTGGGGTGATGAATTTGTTTGTTGTTGTTTGTTGTTGTTGTTGAGGGACGTAAAATGTTTATCGATGTTTCACACGCAGAAGGCCTTCGCGACAAATATCATCCACAATACGGGTTTGTTTGGGGTTAGATAGCGTAAATGTAGAAATGTGTCGTTAAACCCGCCACCACCCACACACAGACAACTAGTAAGGGTTGTCACGTTAACAGAACGTGACAATTCTTCACTAGTACAGCACTAGTGTGTAGTGTAGTGTATAGTGTAGTGTATAGTGTAGTGTATAGTAGTGTATAGTGTAGTGTATAATAGTGTATAGTAGTATAGTGTATAGTAGTGTATAGTGTAGTGTATAGTAGTGTATAGTGTAGTGTATAGTGTAGTGTATAGTAGTATAGTGTATAGTAGTGTATAGTGTAGTGGTATAGTAGTGTATAGTGTAGTGTATAGTAGTGTATAGTGTAGTGTATAGTGTAGTGTATAGTAGGGTTTAGTGTAGTGTATCGTAGTGTATAGTATAGTGTATAGTAGTGTAGTGGTATAGTAGTGTATAGTGTCGTTTATAGTAGTGTAGTGGTATATTAGTGTATAGTCTACTGTATAGTGTAGTGTATAGTAGTGTAATGGTATAGTAGTGAATAGTTTAGTGGTATAGTAGTGTAGTGGTATAGTAGTGTATAGTGTAGTGTATAGTAGTGTATAGTAGTGTAGTGGTATAGTAGTGTATAGTGTAGTGTATAGTGTAGTGTATAGTGTAGTCTATAGTAGTGTAGTGTATAGTGTAGTGTATAGTGTAGTGTATAGTGTAGTGTGTAGTGTAGTGTATAGTAGTGTAGTGTATAGTAGTGTAGTGTATAGTGTAGTGTATAGTGTAGTGTATAGTAGTGTATAGTGTCGTGTATAGTGTAGTGTATACTGTAGTGTATAATGTAGTGTATAGTGTAGTGTGTAGTGTATAGTAGTGTATAGTGTAGTGTACAGTGTAGTGCATAGTGTAGTGTATAGTAGCGTATAGTGTAGTGTATAGTAGTGTACAGTGTAGTGTCTATATATAGTAGTGTAGTGTCTAGTGTAGTGTATAGTAGTGTATAGTGTAGTGTGTATATATAGTAGTGTAGTGTATAGTGTAGTGTATAGTAGTGTATAATGTAGTGTATAGTGTAGTGTATAGTGTAGTGTATAGTGTAGTGTATAGTAGTGTATAATGTAGTGTATAGTAGTGTACAGTGTAGTGTATAGTGTAGTGTATAGTGTAGTGTATAGTGTAGTGTATAGTGTAGTATACTTGTACAGCACACCGGTTGTGTGTTGGAGAGCCAAGCCACAACATTTACAACCTGAGTACGACGTTTCGCCGGTAATTACAACTAGCTTCATGAGGCGACAGCCAGATTGGTGGAGAAGTCCTCCTGTTGTGTGCATTCAACAATCCCCGCTCCCCCCTTCGCACGTGAAGGGCTCACGAGTGACGTCATCACACCTACCCCTCTGTTTAAGGACCGAAACAGGAGGACTTCTCCACAAATCTGGCTGTCTGCCTGGTGAAGCTCGTTGCGATTACCGGTGAAACATCGTACTCAGATTGTAAATGACGTGGATTTGCTCTCCAACACACAGCCGATGTGCTGTACTAGTACACTAAACTATACACTACATTATACACTACACTACTATACACTACACTATACACTACTATACCACTACACTACTATACACTACACTATACCACTACACTACTATACACTACATTATACACTACACTATACAATACACTATACACTACATTATACACTACACTATACACTACTATACCTACTACACTACTATACACTACACTATACACTACTATACCACTACACTACACTATACACTACTATACCACTACACTACTATACACTACACTATATACTACTATACACTACACTATACACTACTATACCACTACACTACTATACACTACTATACCACTACACTACTATACACTACACTATATACTACTATACCACTACACTACTATACACTACTATACCACTACACTACTATACACTATACCACTACACTACTATACCACCACAATACTATACACTACTATACCACTACACTACTATACACTAAACTATACACTACTATACCACTACACTATACACTAGTGCTGTACTAGTAACGAATCGGCACGTTCCGTTTACGTGACAAACCTTAGCTGATTGGCTGTGTCGGGTGGTGGCGGGTTTAACGACACATTTATACATTTACATGATCTAACCCGACAAAACCTGTAACTATGTAATTATTATTCTCGTTCGTTATCTTTCCTTCGTCTTTTTCGTTTTTCCCCACCGCCATACCATGCCCACCGCCTTACCATGCCCACCAACATACCATGCCCACTGCCATACCATGCCCACCGCCATACCATGCCCATCGCCATACCATGCCCATCGCCATACCATGCCCACCGCCTTACCATGCCCACCGACATACCATGCCCATCGACATACCATGCCCATCGCCATACCATGCCCACCGCCTTACCATGCCCATCGCCATACCATGCCCATCGCCATACCATGCCCACCGCGCGCCACAAATTCAACCGGCCTCACCGCAAACCGTGGGGGTTCGTCGTCCCAAACTGCCACGTTCGGGCCGCCGGGCGTTCTGGCGCGCGGAGCCGATGGGGAAGCGAATCTACCGGAAGCCACCTCTGACGTGCAAGCGGAAAACCCACCTACTTGGTCGGCGATAACGGGGGGTTTACTTTAGCGGCGGGGGGGGGGGGGCGGGGTGGGGTCAGATAGCGTATAAAATCAATGTTGTGTCGTTAAACCCGCCACCACCCGAGACACACGGCCGCCGTGACGTTTCGCCGGTGACAGCCAGAGTTGCGGAGAAATCCTCCCCCTCCGCCTCCGTCTTAAAGAGGGATGTGATGCTCATATAAGTGCGCTTTTACTGGTAGGAACGAAGTTGTAAACTGAGTGTACCAGCCTGCAATAGATTAATGTGTCCGTCCGTCCGTCCCCTTTCAATACTTTAACGAAGTGAAATCTCGTGCTGTTGGGGTGTAAAATCAGCAATAGACAGCGCAGAGACTTGTCCTACCAGCCCACCCTGCAGGGACCTGTTAAATATCGGTCGCGAAAGCCTATGCGTTAAACTGGGAGATGTCATCTTCTTTGGTTCTTTCGGTAAAGTCACGTAGAATGAAAACAAAATAATAAAATAAAACGATAATGACAGAGCTACGCTCTGTCGTCCCGACAGGTTTGTTCCTTTCACCTGAAGAAGGCCACTTGTGTTGCGGCCGAAACGTCGTGAGAATTTTATTGTTTTTATTATTATTTTATTTTCATTCTACGTGGTGGTGACTTTACCGAAAGAACCAAAGAAGATGAATCCTTGCAGTCACGAAAGCTTTAAATCGAAATGGGAGATGTTAATGACCTCGCCTGGTATACAGGAGGTCGTGGGTTCGATGCCCAACCCTGACGCCTGCTATTGAGCGTATCTAGATTATTTCGTTGAGGAAGCGATGCAACGGAACCAACTGTGCCGTCCAAGCAGAAACTAACCAACACTTGTTACCGTGGGTGACCACGGTGGCTCGGAGATGTTAACTACCTCGCCCGGCATGCAGGAGGTCGTGGGTTCAATCTCGAGCCTGACCTGACGCCTGCTATTGAGATTGTTTTGAGGCTATAAATGATTTGTTTAAATTTCTTGGCACTTGGCAATACTGTCGTGTTTTTGTAACCGTTTGTTGTTGTTGCAACGTACTCACCCCGTGTCCCCTTAACTGGACATCGGATTCCTCCAGTATAAATATTCCGATTCTGTATAATCTGAGCTGTTAACTCTCTCGCCTGGTATACAGGAGGTTGTGGGTTCGATCTCAACCCCATGACGCCTGCTGCTGCTGCTGCTGTATGTTTGGAGTTTGCGGTGTCTGTCTTCCCCGTGGTCACGTGGATTTTTTCTTCCGGCTTTCCCCCTGCACATTTAGAAACGTGCGTTTGGAGGCTTTGGTTACTGCTATGAATTCCCACGTGGTGGTGATGATGATGATGATAAGCCACTTCGGTGAGCTATCGCTCAATGGGGCCTTACCTGGGTAAAATTTTGTTAAGTTTTTCACTAACCACGCCTCTTTCCCGTACCTGCACCTCCACAGAATGTTTGTTTTAACAACACATGCTGCATGGCAAAGGTTTCGCTAAAAAAAAGTACTGTACGGTATTCCACAGGCCGCCATTCTGAGCGATTTCCACATTTGGCGTCTCGTCAGCAGTCAGGCTTTGCTTGAAACCAATGCAGGCCAAGTGCCAGATGTTTATAGGCAAGGCCTGGCTTTGACAATCAGCATCTCATCAGCAGGGTCAAGCTTTGCTTGAAACCAATGCACGTGAACAGCCCAGATGTTTATAGGCAAGGCCTGGCTTTGACATTCAGAGTCTCATCAGCAGGGTCAGGCTTTGCTTGAAACCAATGCAGGCCAAGTGCCAGATGTTTATAGGCAAGGCCTGGCTTTGACATTCAGTCTCATCAGCAGGGTCAGGCTTTGCTTTAAACCAATGCACGTTAACTGCCCAGATGTTTATAGGCAAGGCCTGGCTTTGAAATTCAGCGTGTCATCAGCAGGGTCAAGCTTTGCTTGAAACCAATGCACGTGAACAGCCCAGATGTTTATAGGCAAAGGCCTGGCTTTGAAATTCAGAGTCTCATCAGCAGGGTCAAGCTTTGCTTGACACCAATGCACGTGAACTGCCCAGATGTTTATAGGCAAGGCCTGGCTTTGACAATCAGAGTCTCATCAGCAGGGTCAGGCTTTGCTTGACACCAATGCACGTTAACTGCCCAGATGTTTATAGGCAAGGCCTGGCTTTGACATTCAGAGTCTCATCAGCAGGGTCAGGCTTTGCTTGAAACCAATGCACGTGAACTGCCCAGATGTTTATAGGCAAGGCCTGGCTTTGACATTCAGAGTCTCATCAGCAGGGTCAAGCTTTGCTTGAAACCAATGCACATTAACTGCCCAGATGTTTATAGGCAAGGCCTGGTTTTGACATTCAGCGTCTCATCAGCAGGGTCAAGCTTTGCTTGAAACCAATGCACATTAACTGCCCAGATGTTTATAGGCAAGGCCTGGTTTTGACATTCAGAGTCTCATCAGCAGGGTCAGGCTTTGCTTGAAACCAATGCACGTGAACAGCCCAGATGTTTAGAGGCAAGGCCTGGCTTTGACATTCAGAGTCTCATCAGCAGGGTCAGGCTTTGCTTGAAACCAATGCACGTGAACAACCCAGATGTTTATAGGCAAGGCCTGGTTTTGACAATCAGCGTCTCATCAGCAGGGTCAGGCTTGGCTTGAAACCAATGTACGTTAACTGCCCAGATGTTTATAGGCAAGGCCTGGCTTTGACATTCAGAGTCTCATCAGCAGGGTCAGGCTTTGCTTGAAACCAATGCACGTGAACTGCCCAGATGTTTATAGGCAAGGCCTGGCTTTGACAATCAGCGTCTCATCAGCAGGGTCAGGCTTTGCTTGAAACCAATGCACGTGAACTGCCCAGATGTTTATAGGCAAGGCCTGGCTTTGACAATCAGAGTCTCATCAGCAGGGTCAGGTTTTGCTTGAAACCAATGCACGTGAACAGCCCAGATGTTTATAGGCGAGGCCTGGCTTTGACATTCAGAGTCTCATCAGCAGGGTCAGGCTTTGCTTTAAACCAATGCACGTTAACTGCCCAGATGTTTATAGGCAAGGCCTGGCTTTGAAATTCAGCGTCTCATCAGCAGGGTCAAGCTTTGCTTGAAACCAATGCACGTTAACTGCCCAGATGTTTATAGGCAAGGCCTGGCTTTGACATTCAGAGTCTCATCAGCAGGGTCAGGCTTTGCTTGAAACCAATGTACGTTAACTGCCCAGATGTTTATAGGCAAGGCCTGGCTTTGACATTCAGAGTCTCATCAGCAGGGTCAGGCTTTGCTTGACACCAATGCACGTGAACTGCCAGGATGTTTATAGGCAAAGGGCTCCTCTTTGCTAGATATGGCTCCTTGCTCAATGCAGAAATCTGTCGCAATAATAACAACACAGAGCAATAATTAACATCGACGATGACGATGATTCATTCTAAAAACAAGCTATTCCGTGTGCTGGCAGTGGTGCTCCAGCACAAACACGAACAAACCACCAATTGGTCCGTCAGAAAACGCCACTGTGAGCGTGCGCCTCATCGGAAAATACACACGGGTCGTTGTTTCGGGCAATGACCCTTCTCGCAATCGATGCCACTTCCTGCGACGTCATCTGGCATTTTCCATCTGGGCACCGATTTTAAGGTTGATTGTTTTTTTCCCCAACCCTTCTTTCACATTGAGCTCGATATTAAAAAAAAAAAACTAAAAACGAAACGATGTGCAGGCCCCGCTGAGCTGTGTGGAGCTCTTTTGTTCACAAGCGACCCTGGCCGCCACGAACGATAGCTCGGCGAAGCGGGGCTCATCATCATCATCGTCGTCGTCGTCATTATCGCCACGTGGAGTTTCATAGCGGCAGGCAAGATACTCTAAGAGCGCGTTGATTCCATATAACCATCTTCAAACGATAATCACTTCACCGGGTAAGGGCGCCCATTGGGCTGTGTGTAGCTCTTTTTCAGAAGCGCCCCTTGCCGTCACCCACGCTCATCACTCGCGCGGAAATTTACAGCAGCAGATAAATACACTGAGAATAATCTAAACCAGCGGTCCCCAACATTTTTGGCACCAAGGACCGGTTTCGTGGAAGACAATTCTTTCACGGACCCGGCGGGGGGTTTCATCATTGGGTCTTTCCCCCATTTTCAAAGAAGCTCTCCAGCTACGTTTGTTTTTGAACTCATTGTGGCCACTAGGGGTTAGAGCTTGTGGGGGCTTACCAACACCACGTGACTGAGACGCATGCGCAGTGCGCGAAAGAGCACCAGGTACTCATTTAAGGCCGAGTCGACCTAAAGCGGGACAGCGTGGAATAGAGACTGCCCACTTCCCTCCCTAGCTTCCTTCCCACCCCCGAGTCTGGAATTCCCTCGTCCACCCCAGCCACTCGGTGCTGTTGACCTGCCAGCCCCGGTTCAAGTCCAGGGTCATGACTGAATGCCCCCCCACACCACCCCCCACCCCCCGTGTCCCCGTGTGCTGAGAAGCGGTCACATCTAGACACTGCATACGCGCTGGAGTGTATTAACTGACACGTGACGTACGTGTGCAATGTATGTTGCTAATCGGAGGTGTTCGGGGGAACGCGCAGCAAAACTAAACGCACCAAGAGCACTTTCGTGTTTCACATGGACATCGGTTCACACAGAGAGACCGAAGGATCCGCCTAGAGACGAAACATTATCTCACATGGAGCCGCAGACTCAGGCATATTACAGTAAAACATTGGATTGCGAGTAACTTGGTCTGCGAGTGTTTTGCAAGACGAGTTAAGAAATTTTAACTAAATATTTATTTGATAAATGAGCGAGGGTCTCGCAATACGAGTAGTAGTAGTACGTGTACACGCTTTGTACTGCCGAGCATCACGTGATCACACAACTGATATACGAGTGCTTTGATGTACGAGTGCTTTGGATTACAAACACGTTTCCGGAGCGAATTATGCTCCTCGCAATGCAAGGTTTTACTGTGCATATACATTTCTTACAGAGACCTCCATAGATTCACATAGAGACACAGGCTCACATAGAGACCCGCAGACTGGCATAGACTCATAGCCCTCACATAGAGACCCGCAGTCTGACACAGAGACCCATAGGTTCGCACAGAGACACAGGCTCACATATACACACTCACAGAGAC
This sequence comes from Petromyzon marinus, assembly GCF_048934315.1. Taxonomy (NCBI): domain Eukaryota; kingdom Metazoa; phylum Chordata; class Hyperoartia; order Petromyzontiformes; family Petromyzontidae; genus Petromyzon; species Petromyzon marinus. The sequence continues at coordinate 8,164,684 of NC_133730.1, forward strand.
ACAGACTCACACAGAGACCAATATACTCACACGGAGACCCATATGCTCACACAGAGACCCATACGCTCGCGCAGAGACCCACAAACTCACAGAGACACAGACTCACACGGAGACCAATATACTCACACGGAGACCCATACGCTCACACAGAGACCCATACGCTCGCGCAGAGACCCACAGACTCACATAGAGACCCTTCTATTCACACAGAGACGTGCGGCTGAGACGAAAATGAATCCACATTTGTAATTGTATTAACTCGGAGAATAGCTCCACTCAGTGGCCTCGCACAGAGGCAGTCTGTGCGAGACCACTGGCGTGCCATTGGCCATGCCTCCGTCACCTGGACTAATGAATAGCAGCCCTTGATGTTGGCTGGACAGGAGGGGCTCTCGTTGAAGCAGCGGTGGTAATTGGCGATCAGGCTGGGGATGCACAATTGAGTCGGTGTGAGAGAGGAGGGAGGCAGAGGCAGTTTAGGTAGAGAGTTGGGAGACGACCACTCGAAGCGGCCAGCGGTGTCATCATCGTCAACAACACCGCCACCATCATCAACACCGCCATCATCATCAACACCGCCTCCATCATCATCAACACCGCCATCATCATCAACACCGCCTCCATCATCATCAACACCGCCTCCATCATCATCATCAACACCGCCTCCATCATCATAAACACCGCCTTCATCATAAACACCGCGATCATTATCATCACCGCCTCCATCACCATCAACACCGCCTCCATCATCACCATCAATAACACCGCCTCCATCATCATCATCAACAACACCGCCTCCATCATCATCATCAACACCGCCTCCATCATCATCAACACTGCCTCCATCATCATCAACACCGCCTCCATCATCAACACCGCCTCCATCATCATCATCAACACCGCCACCATCATCATCACCGCCTCCATCATCATCATCAACACCGCCTCCATCATCATCAACACCGCCTCCATCATCATCAACACCGCCTCCATCATCATCATCATCAACACCGCCACCATCATCAACACCGCCTCCACCATCATCATCAACACCGCCTCCATCATCATCATCAACACCGCCTCCATCATCATCAACACCGCCTCCATCATCATCAACACCGCCTCCATCATCATCATCATCAACACCGCCACCATCATCAACACCGCCTCCACCATCATCATCAACACCGCCTCCATCATCATCATCAACAACACCGCCTCCATCATCATCAACACTGTCTACATCATCATCAACACCGCCTCCATCATCATCATCAACACCGCCTCCATCATCATCATCAACACCGCCTCCACCATCATCATCAACAACACCGCCTCCATCATCATCATCAACACCGCCTCCATCACCATCATCAACAACACTGCCTCCATCACCATCATCAACACCGCCTCCATCATCATGATCAACACCGCCTCCATCATCATCAACACCGCCTCCATCATCATCAACATCGCCTCATCATCATCACTGCCTACATCAACACCACCACCTACATCATTATCATCAGTCTCTACATCATCATCACCACCTACACCATCACCAGTTACATCATCATCATTGCCCACATCATCTTCACTGCCTTCATCATCATCACTACCAACATCATCACCATCACTGCTTCCATCATCATCTCCACCGCCTACATCACAATCTACATCATCACCATCAATAACTACAACTTTACTATCACTGCCTCCATCATCATCATCACCACTATCATCACCACCAACATCACCACCACTTCCGAGCTACATCATCGTCACCATCACCTACATCAACCACCATCTACTCTCTCATCATTTCAATGGCCGCCTAAATCACCATTAGCACTATCTACATCATCATTATCGTAAACTGTAAATCAACATAACTGCCTACACCAAAGACAAATATCGTGTAGCCTTGACAGACTGCATGGGGCAAGTGCTGTTAGCGAGCACCTACGAAGGCCGGCACGGCACACGAGGGGGGTGGCGTGGCCAACACCACGCCCGGCCGCCTTTGTCTCCCCTAGTGGCGATGTTCACTACACACCGCACCAGGTGGCCCAAGACCGGTTCACCTAAATGTCACTGGTGTTGGTGGCCGTGAGCGGGAATCGAACTCAGGTGGCCGGGTTCGCAGCACGCGAACCACTGAGCTACCGCTCCCCACGCCGCCGACATCACCGTGCACGTCACTGACATCACCGTGCACGTCACTGACATCACTGTGCACGTCACTGACATCACCGTGCACGTCATCGACATCACCGTGCACGTCACTGACATCACCGTGCACGTCACTAACATCAACGTGCACGTCACTGACATCACCGTGCACGTCACCGACATCACCGTGCACGTCACTGACATCACCGTGCACGTCACCGACATCACCGTGCACGTCACTGACATCACCGTGCACGTCATCGACATCACCGTGCACGTCATCGACATCACCGTGCACGTCATCGACATCACCGTGCACGTCACTGACATCACTGTGCACGTCACCGACATCACCGTGCACGTCATAGACATCACCGTGCACGTCATAGACATCACCGTGCACGTCACTGACATCACCGTGCACGTCACTAACATCAACGTGCACGTCACTGACATCACCGTGCACGTCATCGACATCACCGTGCACGTCACTGACATCACCGTGCACGTCATAGACATCACCGTGTACGTCACTGACATCACCGTGCACGTCACCGACATCACCGTGCACGTCACTGACATCACCGTGCACGTCACCGACATCACCGTGCACGTCACCGACATCACCGTGCACGTCACTGACATCACCGTGCACGTCATCGACATCACCGTGCACGTCATCGACATCACCGTGCACGTCATCGACATCACCGTGCACGTCATCGACATCACCGTGCACGTCATCGACATCACCGTGCACGTCATCGACATCACCGTGCACGTCACTGACATCACTGTGCACGTCACCGACATCACCGTGCACGTCATAGACATCACCGTGCACGTCATAGACATCACCGTGCACGTCACTGACATCACCGTGCACGTCACTAACATCAACGTGCACGTCACTGACATCACCGTGCACGTCATCGACATCACCGTGCACGTCATAGACATCACCGTGCACGTCATCGACATCGCCGTGCACGTCACCGACATCACCGTGCACGTCACCGACATCACCGTGCACGTCATGAACATCACCGTGCACGTCATAGACATCACCGTGCACGTCATCGACATCGCCGTGCACGTCATCGACATCACCATGTACGTCATCAACATCACCATGTACGTCATCAACATCACCATGTACGTCATCAACATCACCATGTACGTCATCAACATCACCATGTACGTCATCAACATCACTGTCTCCCCCATCAACACAACCACCACACTGATCATTACCAAACACACAACAACCAACACTAACACACACATGTGACTGCACACACACACACACCTGTGACACACACACACACCTGTGACTGCACACACCTGTGACTGCACACACCTGTGACTGCAAACACACACCTGTGCTACACACACACACCTGTGCTACACACACCTGTGACACACACACCTGTGCTACACACACCTGTGACACACACACACACCTGTGACTGCACAACCCCTGACTGCACACACACACACCTGTGACTGTCCACACTGACCTGTGCTACACACACCTGTGACACACACACACACCTGTGACACACACACACCTGTGCTACACACATCTGTGACACACACACACACCTGTGCTACACACACCTGTGACACACACACACACCTGTGACTGCACAACCCCTGACTGCACACACACACACCTGTGACTGTCCACACTGACCTGTGCTACACACACCTGTGACACACACACACACACCTGTGCTACGTAACACGCTTGTGACCGCACACACACACACACACACCTGTGATACACACACACACACACCTGTGACTGCAAACACACACACACCTGTTTCTGAACTTACATGCTGCACAGTTGTGACTACACATAGCCGTGACTACACACACACACGCATGTACTGCGCACACACACACAAACCTGTACGACACAAACACGCCTATCACTGCACACACACACACATGCACTGCACGCACCTCACCTGTACTACACACACTCATGTATTGCACACACACATGTACTGCACACACAAAGCTGTACTACACACACAGCTGTAACTACATACACCCCTGTATTACACACACACACCTGTACTACACACACACACACCTGTACTACACACACTCATGTATTGCACACACACATGTACTGCACACACAAAGCTGTACTACACACACAGCTGTAACTACATACACCCCTGTATTACACACACACACACCTGTACTACACACACACACACCTGTACTACACACACTCATGTATTGCACACACACATGTACTGCACACACAAAGCTGTACTACACACACAGCTGTAACTACATACACCCCTGTATTACAAACACACACACACACACCTGTACTACACACACATGTACTACACACACACAAAGCTGTACTACACACACACACACACTTCTCTGACTGAACACATACCTGTTACTGTACTTACACGCACAGCTGACTACACACACACACAGCTGTAACTACATACACCCCTGTACTACACACACACGCATGTACTGAACACACACACACAAACACCTGTTACTGGACTTACATGCACAGCTGTGAATACACACACAGCTGTACTACACACACATATGTACACCACACACACACGTACACCACACACACACACGTACACCACACACAGCTATACTACACACACAAACACCTGTGACTACACACACCCTCGTGTGAATACACGCACCTGTACTACACTCACATTCCCGTGACTACACATCACACTACTGAGACTGCACACACACCCACATACAAGTGACTGCACACACACCAACATACATGTGACTGCACACACACCCACATACATGTGACTGCACACACACCCACATACATGTGACTGCACACATACACAGATACATGTGACTGCACACACACCCACATACATGTGACTGCACACACACCCACATACGTGACTGCACACACACCCACATACATGTGACTGCACACACACCCACATACATGTGACTGCACACACACACAGACATGTGACTGCACACACACACACAGACATGTGACTGCACACACACCCACACACATACATGTGACTGCATACACACACACAGACATGTGACTGCACCCACATACATGTGACTGCACACACACCCACATACATGTGACTGCACACACACATACATGTAACTGCACCCACACACACCCACATGCATGTGACTGCACACACACACACCCACATACATGTGACTGCACCCACACCCACATACATGTGACTGCACACACACATACATGTGACTGCACACACACACCCACATACATGTGACTGTACACACATACATGTGACTGCACACACACACACCCACATACATGTGACTGCACACACACACACACAGACATGTGACTGCACACACACCCACATACATGTGACTACACACACACATGTGACTGCACACACACATACATGTGACTGCACACACACATACATGTGACTGCACACACACACACCCACATACAGTGAGGGAAAAAAGTATTTGATCCCCTGCTGATTTTGTACGTTTGCCCACTGACAAAGAAATGATCAGTCTATAATTTTAATGGTAGGTTTATTTGAACAGTGAGAGACAGAATAACAACAAAATCCGGAAAAACGCATGTCAAAAATGTTATAAATTGATTTGCATTCTAATGAGGGAAATAAGTATTTGACCCCCTCTCAATCAGAAAGATTTCTGGCTCCCAGGTGTCTTTTATACAGGTAACGAGCTGAGATTAGGAGCACACTCTTAAAGGGAGTGCTCCTAATCTCAGCTTGTTACCTGTATAAAAGACACCTGTCCACAGAGGCAATCAATCAATCAGATTCCAAACTCTCCACCATGGCCAAGACCAAAGAGCTCTCCAAGGATGTCAGGGACAAGATTGTAGACCTACACAAGGCTGGAATGGGCTACAAGACCATTGCCAAGCAGCTTGGTGAGAAGGTGACAACAGTTGGTGCGATTATTCGCAAATGGAAGAAACACAAAAGAACTGTCAATCTCCCTCGGCCTGGGGCTCCATGCAAGATCTCACCTCGTGGAGTTACAATGATCATGAGAACGGTGAGGAATCAGCCCAGAACTACACGGGAGGATCTTGTCAATGATCTCAAGGCAGCTGGGACCACAGTCACCAAGAAAACAATTGGTAACACACTACGCCGTGAAGGACTGAAATCCTGCAGCGCCCGCAAGGTCCCCCTGCTCAAGAAAGCACATATACATGCCCGTCTGAAGTTTGCCAATGAACATCTGAATGATTCAGAGGACAACTGGGTGAAAGTTTTGTGGTCAGATGAGACCAAAATGGAGCTCTTTGGCATCAACTCAACTCGCCGTGTTTGGAGGAGGAGGAATGCTGCCTATGACCCCAAGAACACCATCCCCACCGTCAAACATGGAGGTGGAAACATTATGTTTTGGGGGTGTTTTTCTGCTAAGGGGACAGGACAACTTCACCGCATCAAAGGGACGATGGACGGGGCCATGTACCCTCAAATCTTGGGTGAGAACCTCCTTCCCTCAGCCAGGGCATTGAAAATGGGTCGTGGATGGGTATTCCAGCATGACAATGACCCAAAACCCACGGCCAAGGCAACAAAGGAGTGGCTCAAGAAGAAGCACATTAAGGTCCTGGAGTGGCCTAGCCAGTCTCCAGACCTTAATCCCATAGAAAATCTGTGGAGGGAGCTGAAGGTTCGAGTTGCCAAACGTCAGCCTCGAAACCTTAATGACTTGGAGAAGATCTGCAAAGAGGAGTGGGACAAAATCCCTCCTGAGATGTGTGCAAACCTGGTGGCCAACTACAAGAAACGTCTGACCTCTGTGATTGCCAACAAGGGTTTTGCCACCAAGTACTAAGTCATGTTTTGCAGAGGGGTCAAATACTTATTTCACTCATTAAAATGCAAATCAATTTATAACATTTTTGAAATGCGTTTTTCTGGATTTTGTTGTTGTTATTCTGTCTCTCACTGTTCAAAGAAACCTACCATTAAAATTATAGACTGATCATTTCTTTGTCAGTGGGCAAACGTACAAAATCAGCAGGGGATCAAATACTTTTTTCCCTCACTGTACATGTGACTGCACACACACACACATACATGTGACTGCACACACACATACATGTGACTGCACACACACCCACATACATGTGACTGCACACACCCACATACATGTGACTGTACACACACCCACATACATGTGACTGCACACACACCCACACACATACATGTGACTGCACACACACACATACATGTGACTGCACACACACACACATGTGACTACACACACACACACATGTGACTACACACACACATACATGTGACTGCACCAACACCCACATACATGTGACTGCACACACACCCACACACATGTGACTGCACACACACACACATACATGTGACTGCACACACACCCACACACATGTGACTGCACACACACATCTGACTGCACACACACACATATATGACTACACACACACACTGCACACACACGCATCAGTGACTACACACACACATCTATGACTGCACACACACACATCTATGACTGCACACACACACATCTATGACTGCACACACACGCATCAGTGACTACACACACACATCTATGACTGCACACACACACACATCAGTGACTACACACACACATCTATGACTACACACACATCTATGACTACACACACACATCTATGACTGCACAAACACACACATCTATGACCGCACACACACACACACATCTATGACTGCACACACACACATCAATGACTACACACACACACATCAATGACTACACACACATCTATGACTGCACAACACACATCTATGACTACACACACACACATCTATGACTACACACACACATCTATGACCGCACACACACACACATCTATGACTGCACACACACACATCAATGACTACACACACACACATCAATGACTACACACACATCTATGACTGCACAACACACATCTATGACTACACACACACACATCTATGACTACACACACACATCTATGACTGCACACACACATCAATGACTACACACACACATCTATGACTGCACACACACACACACATCTATGACTACACACAGATCAGTGACTACACACACATCTATGACTGCACACACACACATCTATGACTACACACACACATCAATGACTACACACACACACATCTATGACTACACACACACATCAATGACTACACACACACACATCTATGACTGCACATACACATCTATGACTACACACACACATCTATGACTGCACAGACACACATCAATGACTGCAAACACACACACACATCTATGACTACACACACACATCAATGACTACACACACATCAATGACTACACACACACACATCTATGACTGCACACACACACATCAATGACTACACACACACATCAATGACTACACACACACACATCAATGACTACACACACACACATCTATGACTACACACACACATCAATGACTACACACACACACATCTATGACTGCACACACACACACATCTATGACTGCACACACACACACACGCATACCGATGACTGCATTAAATACATACGCACACCGTGTGACCGCACACACACAGACTCAGCAGGTTTACACATGCACTGTTTCACTCACGCACACGCCAGTCGATACACACAGACACACAGCCACGCCCAACAACAGACACACACCCCGGGCAATACACACAGACACTCCAGGCAATACACACAGACACACACCCCGGGCAATACACACAGACACACCAGGCACTACACACACACACACCAGGCAATACATACACACAGCCCATACAATACACACACCAGGCAATACACACACACACAGCCCATACAATACACACAGACACACCAGGCAATACACACAGACACACACACCCCGGGCAATACACACAGACACTCCAGGCAATACACACACACACACCGCCCATACAATACACACACACACACACCAGGCAATACACACACACACCAGGCAATACACAGACACACCAGGCAATACACACAGACACACACACCCCGGGCAATACACACAGACACACCAGGCAATACACACACACACACCAGGCAATACACACACACACCAGACAATACACACACACACAGCCCATACAATACACACACCAGGCAATACACACACACCTCGCAAAACACACACACTGCAGGCATTACACACACACCCCCAGTAATTACACACACACACCAGGCAATACATACACACAGTCCATACAATACACACACACACCAGGCAATACACACACACACACTCCAGGCAATACACACAGACACACACCAGGCAAAACACACACACAGCCCATACAATACACACACAGCCCATACAATACACACACAGCCCATACAACACACACACCAGGCAATACAATACACACACAGCCCATACAATACACACACAGCCCATACAATACACACACACACCAGGCAATACACACACACACTGCAGGCATTACACACACACCCCCAGTAATTACACACATCCCAGGCATTACACACACACCAGGCAATAATATAAACACACCAGCCATCCAGCACGTACTTTCCCTTGTGTGCCTAGCTAATCCAATTCATGTAATTTGCGATTCACTGGTCACCAAAGCAGATAACCAGGCAGACGGTCAGTCAACCACTCAGCTAGCAGGTCACCCACCCAGCCAGAGATATAGATGGATATTTTACACTCAGCCACCATGCCACCCAGCCAGTCATCCCGGACACACGGTCAGCCAGTTAACCATCCACAAAACCCATCAACTCACCAGCCCAGGCAGGCAATCAGCCAGCCACCTAGTTCGACTACCATTCACCCAGCTATCCGCCCACCACAGAACACATTACCCACGAGACTACCACCCAACATCAGTCATCCACCCAGCGAGTTCACCATCTTAGAAAGGCACCCAGTCCGTCAGCTATCCAGCCAGTCAGTCGGCAACTCAGCCAGTCAGTAAGTCACTCAGACAGTCAGTAAGTCACTCAGACAGTCAGTAGGCAACTCAGCCAGTCAGTAAGCCACTCAGCCAGTCCGTCAGCTATCCAGCCAGTCAGTCGGCAACTCAGCCAGTCAGTAAGTGACTCAGACAGTCAGTAAGTCACTCAGCCAGTCAGTAAGCCACTCAGCCAGTCAGTAAGCCACTCAGCCAGTCAGTAAGCCACTCAGCCAGTCAGTAAGTAACTCAGCCAGTCAGTAAGCCACCCAGCCAGTCAGTAAGTCACTCAGCCAGTCAGTAAGCCACCCAGCCAGTCAGTAAGCCACTCAGCCAGTCAGTAAGCCACTCAGCCAGTCAGTAAGTCACTCAGCCAGTCAGTAAGCCACTCAGCCAGTCAGTAAGTCACCCAGCCAGTCAGTAAGTCACCCAGCCAGTCAGTAAGTCACTCAGCCAGTTAGTAAGCCACTCAGCCAGTCAGTAAGCCACTCAGACAGTCAGTAAGCCACTCAGCCAGTCAGTAAGTAACTCAGCCAGTCAGTAAGCCACTCAGCCAGTCAGTAAGTCACTCAGCCAGTCAATAAGCCACCCAGCCAGTCAGTAAGTCACTCAGCCAGTCAGTAAGCCACCCAGCCAGTCAGTAAGCCACTCAGCCAGTCAGTAAGCCACTCAGCCAGTCAGTAAGCCACTCAGCCAGTCAGTAAGTCACTCAGCCAGTCAGTAAGCCACCCAGCCAGTCAGTAAGCCACTCAGCCAGTCAGTAAGCTACTCAGCCAGTCAGTAAGCCACTCAGCCAGTCAGTAAGCTACTCAGCCAGTCAGTAAGCCACTCAGCCAGTCAGTAAGTCACTCAGCCAGTCAGTAAGCCACTCAGCCAATCAGTAAGCCACTCAGCCAGTCAGTAAGTCACTCAGCCAGTCAGTAAGCCACCCAGCCAGTCAGTAAGCCACTCAGCCAGTCAGTAAGCAACTCAGCCAGTCAATAAGCCACCCAACCAGTCAGTAAGCCACTCAGCCAGTCAGTAAGTCACTCAGCCAGTCAGTAAGTCACTCAGACAGTCAGTAAGCCACTCAGCCAGTCAGTAAGTCACTCAGCCAGTCAGTAAGCCACTCAGCCAGTCAGTAAGTCACTCAGCCAGTCAGTAAGCAACGCAGCCAGTCAGTAAGCAACTCAGCCAGTCAGTAAGCCACTCAGCCAGTCAGTAAGCCACTCAGACAGTCAGTAAGCCACTCAGTCAATCAGTAAGTCACTCAGACAGTCAGTAAGCCACTCAGCCAGTCAGTAAGTCACTCAGCCAGTCAGTAAGTCACCCAGCCAATCAGTAAGCAACTCAGCCAGTCAGTAAGCCACTCAGCCAGTCAGTAAGCCACCCAGTCAGTCAGTAAGCCACTCAGCCAGTCAGTAAGTCACTCAGCCAGTCAGTCAGCCAGTCAGCAAGTCAGTAAGCCACTCAGCCAGTCAGTCAGCCACTCAGCCAGTCAGTAAGCCACTCAGACAGTCAGTAAGCAACTCAGCCAGTCAGTAAGTCACTCAGCCAGTCAGTCAGCCACTCAGCCAGTCAGTAAGTCACTCAGCCAGTCAGTCAGCCAGTCAGCAAGTCAGTAAGCCACTCAGCCAGTCAGTAAGTCACTCAGCCAGTCAGTAAGCCACCCAGCCAGTCAGTAAGCCACTCAGCCAGTCAGTAAGTCATTCAGCCAGTCAGTAAGCCACTCAGCCAGTCAGTAAGTCACTCAGACAGTCAGTAAGTCACTCAGCCAGTCAGTAAGCCACTCAGCCAGTCAGTAAGCCACTCAGCCAATCAGTAAGTCACTCAGCCAGTCAGTAAGTCACTCAGCCAGTCAGTAAGTCACTCAGCCAGTCAGTAAGTCACTCAGCCAGTCAGTAAGCAACTCAGCCAGTCAGTAAGTCACTCAGCCAGTCAGTAAGCAACTCAGCCAGTCAGTAAGTCACTCAGCCAGTCAGTAAGTCACTCAGCCAGTCAGTAAGTCACTCAGCCAGTCAGTAAGCCACCCAGCCAGTCGGTAAGCCACTCAGCCAGTCAGTAAGCCACTCAGCCAGTCAGTAAGCCACTCAGCCAGTCAGTAAGTCACTCAGCCAGTCAGTAAGCCACCCAGCCAGTCAGTAAGCCACTCAGCCAGTCAGTAAGTCACTCAGCCAGTCAGTAAGTCACTCAGCCAGTCAGTAAGCCACTCAGACAGTCAGTAAGTCACTCAGCCAGTCAGTAAGCCACTCAGCCAGTCAGTAAGCCACTCAGCCAATCAGTAAGTCACTCAGCCAGTCAGTAAGAAACTCAGCCAGTCAGTAAGTCACTCAGACAGTCAGTAAGTCACTCAGCCAGTCAGTAAGCCACTCAGCCAGTCAGTAAGTCACTCAGCCAGTCAGTAAGCAACTCAGCCAGTCAGTAAGTCACTCAGACAGTCAGTAAGCTACTCAGCCAGTCAGTAAGCCACTCAGCCAGTCAGTAAGCCACTCAGCCAGTCAGTAAGCCACTCAGCCAGTCAGTAAGTCACTCAGCCAGTCAGTAAGTCACTCAGACAGTCAGTAAGTCACTCAGCCAATCAGTAAGTCACTCAGCCAGTCAGTAAGTCACTCAGCCAGTCAGTAAGCAACGCAGCCAGTCGGTAAGCCACCCAGCCAGTCAGTAAGCCACTCAGCCAGTCAGTAAGTCACTCAGCCAGTCAGTAAGCCACTCAGCCAGTCAGTAAGCCACTCAGACAGTCAGTAAGCCACTCAGACAGTCAGTAAGCCACTCAGACAGTCAGTAAGTCACTCAGCCAATCACCAGGCTATTCACAAATATAGTCACACACCCAGCCAGCAACTCAACCATTAATTACAGCCAGCCACCCACTCGGTCAATTGCAAACTCAGCCAGTCAATAGTCAGTCACTCAATCAGTCACCCAATCACCCATCCAGCCACTCACCCAGCCACTCACTCAGCCCAGTCTCCAAAGCGAGTCACTCACTGACGCAGTGACCCAAATGAGCCAGTCACTCACCCAGCTAGTCACTCACTCGCTCAGCGAGTCATCCACTGGACCAGTCACCCAAATGAGTCATTCATCCACCTGGTCACTCACGCGCTCGCTCAGCCAGTCACCCAAACGAGTCAGTCACTCACCCAGCTAGTCGGTCACTCGCTCACTCAGCGAGTCACCCACTGAGCCAGTCACTCACCGAGTGAGTCACCCACTGAGCGAGTCACCCACCCACTCAGTCACCCACTGACTTAGTCATTTACTGACTCAGTCACTTACTGACTCAGTCACCCACTGACTTAGTCACTTACTGACTCAGTCACTTACTGACTCAGTCACCCACTGACTCAGTCACCCACTGACTCAGTCACCCACTGACTTAGTCACTTACTGACTCAGTCACCCACTGACTCAGTCACCCACCAAGCAGTCACTCACTGACTCAGTCACCTACTGACTCAGTCACCCACTGACTTAGTCACTTACTGACTCAGTCACTTACTGACTCAGTAACCCACTGACTCAGTCACCCACTGACATAGTCACTTACTGACTCAGTCACTTACTGACTCAGTCACCCACTGACTCAGTCACCCACTGACTCAGTCACCCACCGAGCGAGTCACCCACTGACTCAGTCACCCACTGGCTCAGTCACCCACTGGCTCAGTCACCCACTGGCTCAGTCACCCACTGACTCAGTCACTCACTGACTCAGTCACCCACTGGCTCAGTCACCCACTGACTCAGTCACTCACTGACTCAGTCACCCACCAAGCAGTCACCCACTGACTCAGTCACTCACTGACTCAGTCACCCACTGACTCAGTCACTCACTGACTCAGTCACCCACTGACTCAGTCACCCACTGACTCAGTCACCCACTGACTCAGTCACCCACTGGCTCAGTCACTCACTGACTCAGTCACCCACTGACTCAGTCACCCACTGAGCGAGTCACCCACTGACTCAGTCACCCACTGACTCAGTCACTCACTGACTCAGTCACCCACTGACTCAGTTACTCACTGACTCAGTCACCCACTGACTCAGTCACCCACTGACTCAGTCAGTTACTGACTCAGTCACTCACTGACTCAGTCACCCACCAAGCAGTCACCCACTGACTCAGTCACCCACTGACTCAGTCACCCACTGACTCAGTCACTCACTGACTCAGTCACCCACTGACTCAGTTACTCACTGACTCAGTCACCCACTGACTCAGTCACCCACTGACTCAGTCAGTTACTGACTCAGTCACTCACTGACTCAGTCACCCACCAAGCAGTCACCCACTGACTCAGTCACCCACTGACTCAGTCACCCACTGACTCAGTTACTCACTGACTCAGTCACCCACTGACTCAGTCACCCACTGGCTCAGTCACCCACTGACTCAGTCACCCACTGACTCAGTCACCCACTGACTCAGTCAGTTACTGACTCAGTCACCCACTGAGCGACATCGTGGCTCAACTCACCGTGGCCCGTGCTGTAGGTTCGAGAAGAGGCGTGGTTGTTGTTGTTGTGGTGGTGGTTGTGGTGGTTGTTGTTGTGGTGGTTGTTGTTGTGGTGGTTGTTGTTGTGGTGGTTGTTGTTGTGGTGGTTGTTGTTGTTGTGGTGGTTGTGGTGGTTGTTGTTGTGGTGGTTGTTGTTGTGGTGGTGGTTGTTGTTGTTGTGGTTGTTGTTGTGGTGGTTGTTGTTGTGGTGGTGGTTGTTGTTGTGGTGGTTGTGGTGGTGGTTGTTGTTGTGGTGGTGGTTGTGGTGGTGGTTGTTGTGGTGGTGGTTGTTGTTGTTGTGGTGGTTGTTGCTGTTGTTGTGGTTGTTGTTGTGGTGGTTGTTGCTGTTGTTGTGGTTGTTGTTGTGGTGGTTGTTGCTGTTGTTGGTCTGGCGGCGATGCTGGCGATGCTGCTGATGATGCTACTGATGATGCTGATGGTGCTGATGCTACTGATGCTGCCTAATTATACTGTAGTGATCTTTATACTGCTGCTGATGATGATGCTACTGATGATGCTGATGGTGCTGATGCTACTGATGCTACTGATGCTGCCTAATTATACTGTAGTGATCTTTATACTGCTGCTGATGGTGCTGATGCTACTGCCTAATTATACTGTAGTGATCTTTATACTGCTGCTGCTGATGATGCTGCCTAATTATACTGTAGTGATCTTTATACTGCTGCTGATGATGATGCTACCTAATTATACTGTAGTGATCTTTATACTGCTGCTGATGATGATGCTACCTAATTATACTGTAGTGATGTTTATACTGCTGCTGCTGATGATGATGCTACTGATGGTGCTGATGCTACTGCTGCTGCCTAATTATACTGTAGTGATCTTTATACTGCTGCTGATGGTGCTGATGCTACTGATGCTGCTGCTGATGATGCTGATGCTGCTACTGCTGCTGCCTAATTATACTGTAGTGATGTTTATACTGCTGCTGATGGTGCTGATGCTGCTGATGTTACTGCTGCTGCTGATGATGATACTGCTACTGTACAATAACCGTGACATCTCCGCTGTGTTACCGAATATTAAAATTACTGCCGCTTCATGATGATGGTGGTGCTGCTGCTGATGGTGGTGGTGCTGGTGGTGCTGCTGATGGTGGTGGTGGTGCTGGTGGTGCTGGTGGTGGTGGTGCTGGTGGTGCTGCTGATGGTGGTGCTGGTGCTGATGGTGGTGGTGCTGCTGGTGGTGCTGATGGTGGTGGTGGTGCTGCTGATGGTGCTGCTGATGGTGGTGGTGCTGATGATGGTGGTGGTGCTGCTGATGGTGATGGTGCTGGCGATGCTATATTCGTCACCACTCACCTGGCAGAGGAAGACGGCGCCTTGCGAATGATAATCGTGTCGAGAGAGCGAGCTGGGAGGAAGGGAGAGAGAGAGAGAGACGGAGTGTGACGAGTGTGAGAGAGTGTGAGTGAGAGAGTGTGAGTGAGTGTGACACGAGTGTGAGTGAGAGAGTGTGAGTGAGTGTGACGAGTGTGAGTGAGAGAGTGTGAGTGAGTGTGACGAGTGTGAGTGAGAGAGTGAGAGAGAGTGTGAGTGAGAGAGTGTGACTGAGAGAGTGTGAGTGAGAGAGTGTGACACGAGAGAGAGAGAGTGTGAGTGAGAGAGTGTGACACGAGAGAGAGAGAGAGATGGTGGTGGTGGTGTTGGTGTTGTGAGAGAGGCAACAGGCGAAGGGAGGAGCCCGCGGGGTCTCCACCACAGCGCAGAGCGCCACCCACGGCTCACGCCACGTGCACTGCACCACGTGCTGCGTCTACACTACACGTACTGTACTGTGTACTGTACTGTGTGTACACTACACATACTGTACTGTAGTGTGTACACTACAATTACTATACTGTGTACTGTACTGTGTACACTACACATACTGTACTGTAGTGTGTACACTACACTTACTGTACTGTACTGTGTACACTACACATACTGTACTGTAGTGTGTACACTACACTTACTGTACTGTACTGTGTACACTACACATACTGTACTGTAGTGTGTACACTACACGTACTGTACTGTACTGTGTACACTACACCCACGGCTCACGCCACGTGCACTGCACCACGTGCTGCGTCTACACTACACATACTGTACTGTGTACTGTACTGTGTGTACACTACACATACTGTAGTGTGTACACTACAATTACTGTACTGCGTACTGTACTGTGTACACTACACATACTGTACTGTACTGTGTACACTATATCCACGGCTCACGCCACGTGCACTGCACCACGTGCTGCGTCTACACTACACATACTGTACTGTGTACTGTACAGTGTGTACACTACACCTACTGTACTGTGTACACTACACATACTGTACTGTGTACACTACACCCACGGCTCACACCACGTGCACTGCAGCACGTGCTGCATCTACACTACAATACTGTACTGTGTACTGTACTGTAGTGTGTACACTACACATACTATACTGTAGTGTGTACACTACACGTACTGTACTGTACTGTGTACACTACACGCACGGCTCACGCCACGTGCACTGCACGACGTGCTGCGTCTACATTACACATACTGTACTGTGTACTGTACTGTAGTGTGTACACTACACATACTGTACTGCATACAGTACACATTATAGTAGTTACACTATAGTACAGTATACACACTACACTACATACAGTACACATTATAGTAGTTACAGTACAGTATGCACTACACTACATACAGTACCCACTATAGTAGTTACAGTACAGTATACACTAGTAGTTACACTATAGTACAGTATACACACTATACTACATACAGTACACACTATAGTAGTTACACTATAGTACAGTATACACTACACTACATACAGTACACACTATAGTAATTACACTACAGTATAGTATACACACTACACTATATACAGTACGCACTATAGTAGTTACACTATAGTATAATATACACACTACACTACATACAGTACACACTATAGTAATTACAGTACAGTATACACTACACTACATACAGTACACACTATAGTAATCACAGTACAGTATACACACTACATATAGTACACACTATAGTAGTTACAGTACAGTATACACTACACTACATACAGTACACACTATAGTAGTTACACTATAGTACAGTATACACTACACTACATACAGTGCACTATAGTAGTTACACTACAGTACAGTATACACACTGCACTACATACAGTACCCACTATAGTAGTTACAGTACAGTATACACTACACTACATACAGTACACACTATAATAATCACACTACAGTACAGTATACACTACACTACATACAGTACACACTATAGTAATTGCACTACAGTATAGTATACACACTACACTACATACAGTACGCACTTTAGTAGTTACACTATAGTACAGTATACACACTACACTACATACAGTACACACTATAGTAATTACACTACAGTATAGTATACACACTACACTACATACAGTACACACTATAGTAGTTACACTATAGTACAGTATACACACTACATTACATACAGTACACACTATAGTAATTACAGTACATTATACAAACTACACTACATACAGACACACTGGTAATTACACTACAGTACAGTATACACTACATACAGTACACACTATAGTAATTACAGTAGTATACACTACATACAGTACACACTACATACAGTACACACTATCGTAATTACACTACAGTACAGTATACACACTACACTATATACAGTACGCACTATAGTAATTACACTACAGTACTGTATACACAGCACACTACGTACAGTACACACTATAGTAATGACAGTACAGTATACACACTACATACAGTTCACACTATAGTAATTACACTACAGTACAGTATACACACTACACTACATACAGTACACTATAGTCATTACAGTATAGTATACACCACACTACGTACAGTAATACTATAGTAATTACAGTGCAGTATACACCCTACATACAGTACACACTGTAGTAATTGCAACACAGTATACACACTACACTACATACAGTACACACTATAGTAATTACACTACAGTACAGTATACACTACACTACATACAGACACACTGTAGTAATTACAGTACAGTACACACTACACTGCATACAGTACATACTATGGTAATTACAATACAGTATACACTGCACTGCATACAGTACACACTGTAGTAATTACACTACAGTATACACACTGCGCTGCATACAGTACACACTGTGGTAATTGCAGTACAGTACACACTACACTGCATACAGTACACACTGAATAATTACACTACAGTACAGTATACACTACGCTGTATACAGTACACACTGTAGTAGTTACATTACAGTACAGTATACACACTACACTACTGTTACTGCTGTTGCCCATAGCACCTGTTACCGCTGCTGCCCATAGCACCTGTTACTGCTGTTGCCCATAGCGCCTGTTACCGCTGTTGCTCATAGCACCTGTTACTGCTGTTGCCCATAGCACCTGTTACTGCTGTTACCCATAGCACCTGTTACTGCTGTTGCCCATAGCACCTGTTACTGCTGTTGCCCATAGCACCTGTTACCGCTGTTACCTATAGCACCTGTTACTGCTGTTGCCCATAACACCTGTTACTATTGTTGCCCATAACACCTGTTACTGCTGTTTCCCATAGCACCTGTTACTGCAGTTGCCCATAGCACCTGTTACTGCTGTTTCCCATAGCACCTGTTACTGCTGTTTCCCATAGCACCTGTTACTGCTGTTGCCCATAGCACCTGTTACTGCTGTTTCCCATAGCACCTGTTACTGCTGCTGCCCATAGCACCTGTTACTGCTGTTGCCCATAGCACCTGTTACTGCTGTTGCCCATAGCACCTGTTACTGCTGCTGCCCATATCACCTGTTACTGCTGTTGCCCATAGCACCTGTTACTGCTACTGCCCATAGCACCTGTTACTGCTGTTGCCCATAGCACCTGTTACCGCTGTTGCTCATAGCACCTGTTACCGCTGCTGCCCATAACACCTGTTACTGCTGTTGCCTATAGCACCTGTTACTGCTGTTGCCCATAGCACCTGTTACTGCTGCTGCCCATAACACCTGTTACTGCTGTTTCCCATAGCACCTGTTACTGCTGCTGCCTATAGCACCTGTTACTGCTGTTACCCATAGCACCTGTTACTGCTGTTGCCTATAGCACCTGTTACTGCTGCTGCCTATAGCACCTGTTACTGCTGTTACCCATAGCACCTGTTACTGCTGTTGCCTATAGCACCTGTTACTGCTGTTGCCCATAGCACCTGTTACTGCTGCTGCCCATAGCACCTGTTACTGCTGTTTCCCATAGCACCTGTTACTGCTGTTGCCTATAGCACCTGTTACTGCTGCTGCCCATAACACCTGTTACTGCTGTTTCCCATAGCACCTGTTACTGCTGTTGCCCATAGCAGCTGTTACCGCTGTTGCCTATAGCACCTGTTACCGCTGCTGCCCATAGCACCTGTTACTGCTGCTGTCCATAGCACCTGTTACTGCTGTTGCCTATAGCACCTGTTACTGCTGCTGCCTATAGCACCTGTTACTGCTGTTACCCATAGCACCTGTTACTGCTGTTGCCTATAGCACCTGTTACTGCTGTTGCTCATAACACCTGTTACTGCTGCTGTCCATAGCACCTGTTACTGCTGTTGCCCATAGCACCTGTTACTGCTGCTGTCCATAGCACCTGTTACTGCTGCTGCCCATAACACCTGTTACTGCTGTTTCCCATAGCACCTGTTACTGCTGTTGCCCATAGCAGCTGTTACCGCTGTTGCCTATAGCACCTGTTACCGCTGCTGCCCATAGCACCTGTTACTGCTGCTGTCCATAGCACCTGTTACTGCTGTTGCCTATAGCACCTGTTACTGCTGCTGCCTATAGCACCTGTTACTGCTGTTACCCATAGCACCTGTTACTGCTGTTGCCTATAGCACCTGTTACTGCTGTTGCTCATAACACCTGTTACTGCTGCTGTCCATAGCACCTGTTACTGCTGTTTCCCATAGCACCTGTTAATGCTGTTGCCTATAGCACCTGTTACTGCTGCTGCCCATAACACCTGTTACTGCTGTTTCCCATAGCACCTGTTACTGCTGTTGCCCATAGCAGCTGTTACCGCTGTTGCCTATAGCACCTGTTACCGCTGCTGCCCATAGCACCTGTTACTGCTGCTGTCCACAGCACCTGTTACTGCTGTTGCCTATAGCACCTGTTACTGCTGTTACCCATAGCACCTGTTACTGCTGTTGCCTATAGCACCTGTTACTGCTGTTGCTCATAACACCTGTTACTGCTGCTGTCCATAGCACCTGTTACTGCTGTTGCCCATAGCACCTGTTACTGCTGTTGCCTATAGCACCTGTTACTGCTGCTGCCTATAGCACCTGTTACTGCTGTTGCCCATAGCACCTGTTACTGCTGCTGCCCATAGCACCTGTTACTGCTGCAGTCCATAGCACCTGTTACTGCTGCTGTCCATAGCACCTGTTACTGCTGCTGCCCATAGCACCTGTTACCGCTGTTGCCCATAGCACCTGTACGTTTTCACTTGTGTGTTTAACTGTTGTTATTTTAAAGATGGCATTTCTGCTGTGTATCCTACTGCTGTCCCTCCCGGCCATATCTAGTGCCACACTCAACTCCACCACTGGCAGTCCTCGTTATTTAACGTGCGTACTTGATGCTCCATTTGCCACTGCACCCGCTAGTAAAACGGCTTATAGCCACTCTGTATCCTTTTAAACCCTAGCTCTGTCCTATCACTTCACCAGCACTCCTTCCTAACTTCATTCTGCTCTTTAAAAATGTCGCCATATGTAAGCAGCTGCTATTCGGCCAAGGTTCGTCACTCTTCATCCTTTCACAGAAATTACCTGTGCAAACTATTAATTCTACTTTTCTTATTTCTGGGAGGTATTGAGCTTCACCCTGGCCCAAATATAAAGAACTAATTTGATGCTGTAGAATTTTCTGGCAGAAAAGGTGTTGGTGTTCTACACATCAAATCATCAGTGGGCTTGTGATTAAATTAAGTCAACTAAAACTAGAAGTGTCAAATCTGGACCCGGACCTTTTCTGCCTTTCAGAAACATTTCTCACTCCGGCGGTGAATGACTTGCAGATTACGATTGACAACTCCAACCTTTTTCGACTTGACCGAGGGTCTAAAGGAGGTGGAATTGCCATTGCATGTTCACCAGCTCATTCCTTGTTAAAAAAAATATTGCTTTGAAGGTCTGGCTCTCAGAATCACTCTCCCTAAAAATAAACAGATATTGGTAGTGTGCTGCTATAGACCACCTAGTGGGAAGGATGTTGAAGCTGGGAACGCACTGACGGAGCTTCTTGGGGGCCTCCCTACAGGTGAAATAATTTTAATGGGTGATCTGAATTGGAATTGGCTAAACCCGCCGGCCATGGCCACAAATGTTGTAGATTCATTTAACCTATTTCAATTAATAAATGTCCCCACAGGACCCAACCTAAAAAATCTGGGACAGTCAACTCTGCTTGACGTCCTATTCACAAATGCCCCTTACAATTTCGCACTGACTGGTGTTCTGGGAAATAACCTTAGTGATCACTCCTTCATATTTGGGGTGAGATCGTCAGCCAGACCCAAAGCCCCTCCTAAATTGGTTGATAAGCACTCTTTGAGGCACTTCAGCACTCAGGCATTTACTAATGATGTGCTTCACTTGGATATTGACAAGCTCTGTGATATCCCCAACCTAACTACGGCGTGGGAGACCATCAGGTACACGTTTCTCCAAATTCTTAACAAACATGCTCCGTTGGTTAGATTTATAATTAAAGGCAACCGCCCACCATGGTTTGATCCTTTGATTACTAAGCTCATGAAAACTAGGGACAAGGCTTGGGCATGTGCTCAGAAAAGTAATTTGGTCAAAGACTGGCTAGAATACAGGATTTTAAGGAATAGATGTGTCAAAAAAATACGGCATGCAAATTCTTTTTTACTTTTCTTCCACTCTCCTGGAATCGCATGGCAACGCCATCATCTTCTGAAAAACAGTCAAATGTATCGAAAGGGCATCTAACACAGATAATCTTCCCGTTGCGCTTAACCGAAATGGGGACTATTTTTCAGAGCCCCAAAAAGTAGTAGACAATTTTAACCTTAATTTTTCTGAAGCTGGTGACCTTTTTAATAATGTATTGGCAGTAACCCCTGCTCATCCAATTTCCTACACGCCTGTCCAAACATTCAACGAATTTAGTTTCCAACCTATCCACGAAAGTAATGTTCTGAAACAGCTGTCCTACTTCAAAGGGTCCTCCTCTACCGGAGCGGATAGCATTCCCGTCTTTGCTCTGCTAACTGTTGGTCACCTAATTTACAAACCTATAGCCAATATTTTCAATCTGTCCATCAAACAAGCATCAGTATCTCTACAATGGAAACATTCCTATGTTCGTCCACTTCACAAAGGGGGCCCTAAAGATGATCCAAATAACTACCGACCTATCTCAATTTTGTCCCCGTTGATGAAAATATATTTTTTAAAATTATTGAACTACCAAATGCGCAGTTTCCTGTCCGACAACAATCTCTTACCTCGAAACCAATCTGGGTTCCGAAAAAAAGTACAGCACCACATCTGCTGCATTAGACTCTCTGAGTCACATTTACAGTAGTCTTGATACTAAGCAGTACTGCGCCAGTCTTTTTCTTGACTTGTTCAAAGCCTTTGATACAGTCGACCACAACACCCTGCTTAGTAAACTAAGTTTCTATTCTTAGCTCTTTCGGAAAAAGTCATGTTGAAGGGAAAACAATAAAATAATAAAATATATATTTTATTGCTTTCCCTTCAACGTGACTTTACCGAAAGAGCTAAGAATATGAATTACTGCAGTCACCAAAGCTTTAAATCAAAACTAAGTTTCCTTCGTTTCTCCAAACACGCAGTGGAATGGTTGGAGGTCAAACAGTGTTAAGATAACAAAAGGGGTTCCACAGGGTTCCATCCTCGGACCCCTCTTGTTCTCTCCTTATGTCAATGACTTGGGCACAGACCTGGATCATTCCAGGGTAATTCTTTTTGCAGATGACACGATACTGATTACTGCTGGCCGCTCTCTGGATGACATGATTGCTAAGCTCCAGGGTGATTTCAACAAACTACAACATCAGCTAGTTGCTCTTAAACTAGTCCTGAATACCTCCAAAACCAAGGTGCTATGCTTCTCACCAGGACTAAAGCAGGAAGTTATTTTTCCCCAATTACATTCCTAAAATAATTATCAAATAGAGTAAGTCAAGATCAATAAGTATCTTTGGGTCATCCTTGATTCAAAACTGAATTTTCAAGATCACATTGATCATATTGGTAAAAAGACAAAAATTAAAATTGGTTTTCTGTATCGACACAAGCACTGCTTCCCCCCTATGTTCCGTTTGGAATTGATAAAAGCTACCATACTGCCACTACTTGATAACTATGACATCGTATATAAATGAGCCCCCAGTACTGTACTGAAGAAGTTTGACTCAATTTATCACTCGGCCTTAAGATTTGCATTGAACTGCCCATATAGGACCCACCACTACGATCTCTAAATTGGGTCAAACTTAACATCTCTCAATGTTCGATGGCTTGTGCACCAGATCTTATTTATTCACGATGTACTTACAAAAAAATCCGCAGACTACCTGCAGGATCTCCTCTCTGTTTCAAAGAACAAATTTGACCTCAGGTCTTCGCTCATTTACCAGCTTCACATTCCCTATTGCCGTACAAAAACCGGAGGAAGGGCCTTTGCTATTGATGCCCCCAGGGTCTGGAATGCTATCGCCAATAAACTGCAACTTGGATCACTACCTATGAGATCTTCACTCAAAACTGCTCTAGAGGAGTTGTACACCCCTAGCTGCCACTGCTATTCAGTGGCCTGAAATCAAAGGTATCGCTCCGGATGACCGCTGCAAAGTATGATCTTGAGTTTTGATTATAGTGTGCTGATCTTTAAAGGTGCAGTGAGAATGTTTGATACTGCTACTGATACTCCTGCTGTTATGGAGTGACTCATGCAGCCAGCTATGGCTGCAAAGTTTGGTCGTACAGGTTATGTATATATCGTTTATTGTTAAATCTTAATCACAGTTCCTATGATCACTGCTACATTGTTTTCACAGCTTTATTTTTGGTGATTTCGAAAACTTTTTGGTTTAGCCAAATTTGTTTGTTGTAGTACAGAGTTCGACTGACAACTTTAATCTAAATTGTCTTATGGTTGTTTATTGTTTGACTTGCATGCCACTGGGATTTTTGCACACAGCGTTGATATGCGGTGCTTTTTCTGAATCATTGCAGTCACGAAAGCTTTAAATCGAAATTTTTCTGGAAGACTTTGCTGATTTTTCCTGGATTCTTCTGTTGCGCGTCGTCACTTTAAGATGTTTCCTTGTCCACGTTTTTGTCTGTTGCGGTTGCAACCGATTCAAGAGCCGAATTGGCTCACAGGGCTATCTTTTCTCCGCGCGCGTGTGCTTGCGAAGGATTTGGCTCTCGAACGGCGGGGTTCACGTACAAACAAATTTGACAGCCAGCACGCCCTGAGCCCCGCGGTGGGAATGGACTATTCCTTTTTCACGTCCGTCACCTTTAAATTAGTTAAATTAGCGATTTAGTGGGGATTCTGCCATGTTAATTTACCTATTGTGAGACATCGACCGTACCAACTCACGCCAATTGCGTGGGACGGGGGGGGGGTTCGCGGACCCTGCCAAGTGATGCGCGTTTGGTCGAGCTTCACGGGGGACATTTCCTTTTAGGCGTTGAACGTGCAATAAATATACACACAACATGCAATAACAATGCAATAAATATACACATAACATGCAATAACAATGCAATAAATATACACGTAACATGCAATAACAATGCAATAAATATACACATAACATGCAATAACAATGCAATAAATATACACGTAACATGCTATAACAATGCAATAAATATACACATAACATGCAATAACAATGCAATAAATATACACATATACATGCAATAACAATGCAATAAATATACACGTAACATGCAATAACAATGCAATAAATATACACGTAACATGCTATAACAATGCAATAAATATACACATAACATGCAATAACAATGCAATAAATATACACGTAACATGCAATAACAACGCAATAAATATACACACAACATGCAATAACAATGCAATAAATATACACGTAACATGCAATAACAACGCAATAAATATACACACAACATGCAATAACAATGCAATAAATATACACATAACATGCAATAACAATGCAATAAATATACACATAACATGCAATAACAATGCAATAAATATACACGCAACATGCAATAACAATGCAATAAATATACACATAACATGCAATAACAATGCAATAAATATACACATAACATGCAATAACAAATGCAATAAATCTACACACAACATGCAATAACAATGCAATAAATATACACACAACATGCAATAACAATGCAATAAATATACACGTAACATGCAATAACAATGCAATGAATATACACATAACATGCAATAAGTCACGTTGAAGGGAAACAATAAAATAATAAAGTAAAATATATATAAAACAATAAAAATTCTCACGACGTTTCGACCGTAACGCGAACGGTCGTCATCAGGTGTGAAAAAAACTCAAACGGCAAGGGACGTTTGAAAGATTTGTCGTATTATTGTTTACTACTATTAAACAAATACGTTGGCAGATGTTGCAACAATAATGTTTGTGTGCACAAAAACTAACTTTTCATTATCAGCTTGCTAAATATTCCCCCCTTTTTTTTTTCAGCTGTGCTTTGATGACGCTGCTACTTAGCCAGTCCGTGATTGTGGCCTACTGCCCGATGATGATGATAATTCATTAACGCCAGTGCAACTGCCAATCTAATTATCTACACTGCTAAATGTTCCTTTTGACCATCATGAGTGTATGCCGGTCTACGATCTGTTGCCAGCCTTTCACGTCCACTGTATCCCGCTTTTTCAGCCGCTGCCCGTATTGCCAGCTTTTTATGTCGACTTTAGCAACGCTTATGTCATTGAGACGGCGTAAATGGCAATCTGTGATCTAGACTGTAGCCTGCTTCACAACTTAGCCGTACGTACCGCTGCTATTTTATGTACACTTATTTCAGCGTATTCTATGCATTCGATATGTTTCGATTGCTCCCGTCCCGCTATTTATTGATACGTAGTACGGCCGTGCGCATAGCTGTGCCATCATCTGGGATTGGTGTGCACGTCTATGTGTATGTGTATCAGTCGCTGTGTGTGTGTGTGCATGGCTCCATGTCAGTGTGTAAGTCAATTGCGTTTGTGTGTCTATGTGTGTCAGTCAGTGTGTGTATGTGTGTACGTCCATCTGTATGTGTGTGTCAGTCCATATGTGTGTGTGTGTTTTAGTCCACATGTGTGTGTAAGTCTATACATATGTGCGTGTCACTCCATGTGTGTGTGTGTAAGTCGATGCGTGTGTGTGCGAGTTGATATATGTGTGTGTGTAACTCCATGTGTGTGTATCTAAAGTATATGTCTGTGTGTGAGAGTCCATATGTCTACGTGTGTGTACGGCAGTGTGTGTGTCAGTCTATGTGTGTGTGTGAGTCTATGTGTGTGTGTGTCAGTCCATGGGCGTGTGTGTTAGTCGCTTTGTGTGCGTGGCTGCATGTGAGTCAGTGTAAGTCAATTTCTTTGAGTGTCTGTAAGTCCATGTGTGCGTGTGGGTGAATGTCTGTGCTTTATTGACCTGGTCAAGGCCTATGATACCATCAGTAGGCCTGGGCTCTGGGTTGTTCTTCGTGCTTTTGGAGTCCCTGACCCTCTGCTCACGATCATGAAGGACCTTCATGATGGTGAGCGGGCCCGGGTAAAACTACGTGGCCGGGAGTCAGAGCCATTCCCTGTACACCTTGGGGTACGACAGGGATGTCCTCTGGCTCCCACATTATTTAACATCTATTTTGACCACGTAGTTCGTGAAGCCTTCAGTAGCTGTACCGGAGGAATTACCATCTGGTACAGATACAATCGAGGCTGATCGATGCCCGGGTGCGGTCAAGGGATGGCTCCCTATTGCTCAACCACGTTATGTATGCTGATGACTTGGTAATAGCCGCTCATTCAGAGGAGGAGTTGGAGACGCTGCTGCTGAGACTGGAGCGTGCCACTAAGAGGTGGGGCCTTACCATCAGCCCCACCAAAACTAAGCACCTGCCTGGGTATTTTGTACCATCGGACACTCCACCCCCACAACTCCCAATCGGTGATGGGGCAGTTGTGGAGAGAGTGGAGAGTTTCCCATACCTGGGCAGTGTGCTTATGACCGGCTCCAGTTTAACAGCAGAGGTCTCACTCCGAATCAGTCAAGCGGCAATATCTTTTCATCGGTTGCGTAACGCTGTGTGGAAGCTACCTGGTCTGTCGCTCCGCACTAAGCTTCAGGTCTTCTCGGCCACGGTCATTCCCTCCCTTATCTACGCTTGCGAAACGTGGACCCCCCTCCTAATGGAACATCTTCGCCGGTTAGAAACATTTAGGCTGGCCTGCCTAGCGATCCATCCTGGGTTTAACCATATATGTGTGTATGTGTGTGCGCGTATAAGTCGATGTGTTACTATGTGTGTGGGTCGATGTCTTGTGTGTGTAAGTCCATGTGTGTGTGTGTGTCTGCCTCTAACGCCCGGGCAACGCCGGGCACTTACCGCTAGTATTGCTATCAAATAGATTTCTGTTAATGTGATTGTGGTTACGGTTGTACTTTATTCATTCCGAATCTCCGTCATTGCATACAATGAAACAAAGAGTGGTAATAAAAAACAAAGCAATGTAAATACAATAACACTATTAGACATTATTGTATAATAAAAAGATCAATAAATATAAAGTGCATCCCACGTGTTCGTGAATATTTAAATATTTTAGGCAGGAAATTAGTTTTCAAATGTAGATCTTTTTTCTGGGGGGACCCCCAGACCCCCTGGAAGATTTGGTCCTCCCCAATGTTGACTTCATGGCTATGGCCTTGTTGTAAAGTATTCATTCACAACAACAACATACTTAGTGTGTGTGCGGTATTCTTTAGTACCGTACGTGCACTGTACTAGACGTACAGTGTTCTCGACGCGTGTGTAGAGTAACGTGCTGTAAACCTGCGTACAGTAGTCGCTGTGTATGCGGCACTGTACGTGCATTAGCTTGTGCAATTTTGCCTGTTTCGATTTAAGTAACACCCACACGTTTACAGCCAACCACCCAACATCCTGTAACACACACACCCACCAACTCACACTCACTCAGTTACACACACACACCAGCTCACACTCAGTCACACACACCCACCAACTCACACACTCACTCAGTCACACACACCAACTCACACTCACTCAGTTACACACACACCCACCAACTCACACACTCAGTCACACACACACCAACTCACACACTCACTCAGTCACACACACCAACTCACACACTCAGTTACACACACACCCACCAACTCACACACTCAGTCACACACACACCCACCAACTCACACACTCAGTCACACACCCACCCACCAACTCACACACTCAGTTACACACCCACCCACCAACTCACACACTCAGTTACACACACACCCACCAACTCACACACTTAGTTACACACACACACACCAACTCACACACTCAGTTACACACCCACCCACCCACCAACTCACACACTCACTCAGTTACACACCCACCCACCCACCAACTCACACACTCACCCACTCAGTCACACACACACCCACCAACTCACACACTCAGTTACACACACACACCCACCAACTCACACACTCAGTTACACACGCACACCCACCAAATCACTCAGTCACACACACACCCACCAACTCACACACTCACCCACCAACTCAGTCACACACACACACACACCAACTCACACACTCACTCAGTCACACACACAAACCCACCAACTCACTCAGTCAAACACACACCCACCAACGCACACACCCACCAACTCAGTCAAACACACCCACCAACTCACACACTCAGTTACACACACACACCAACTAACCCACTCACTCACTCAGTCACACACACACACACCCACCAACTCACACACTCACTCAGTTACACACACACACACACCCACCAACTCACACACTCAGTTACACACACACACCAACTCACACACTCACCCACTCAGTCACACACACCCACCACCTCACCCACTCACTCAGTTACACACACACCAACTAACCCAATCACTCACTCAGTAACACACACACACCAACTATCCCACTCACTCACTCAGTCACACACACCCACCACATCACCCACTCACTCAGTCACACACACATACCCACCACCTCACCCACTCACTCAGTCACACACACACCCACCAACTCACACACTCACTCACTCAATCACACACACACACCCACCACCTCACCCACACACTCACACAGTCACACACACACACACACCCACCAACTTACACATTCACTCAGTCACACACACACCAACTCACACACTCACTCAGTCACACACACACACCAAATAACCCACACACTCACTCAGTCACACACCCCAACTCACTCACTCAGTCACACACACACACCAACTCACACACTCAGTCACACACACCAACTCACCTCTCCCACTCACTCAGTCGTACACACACACCCACACCCACCACCTCACCCACACACTCACACAGTCACACACACACCCACCAACTTACACATTCACTCAGTCACACACACAAACACCAACTCACTCACTCAGTCACACACACACACACACCAACTCACACACTCAGTCACACACACCAACTCACCTCTTCCACTCACTCAGTCGTACACACACACCCACACCCACCAACTCACTCACTCAGTCACACACACACACCCACCAACTAACACATTCACACAGTCACACACACACCCACCACCTCACCCACACACTCACACAGTCACACACACACACCCACCAACTAACCCACTCACTCAGTCACACACACACACCAACTCACACACTCACTCAGTCACACACACACCCATTTGACCAATCACCAATCCACCACCGCACCTACTCCCCCACCGCTTCACCCATTCACCCACCCTCCACCTCCCCTGCTCACTTACACTACCTCACTCACTCAGTCACACAACCATCCACTTACCTAACCTAGTTATCCACCCATTAACTAAATTAACTCCCACATCCACCTAACTACTCAACATCCTACCCACTTGCTCACACACCCATTCAACCAGTCACCCATCCACTACTTCACACACTCACACACCCACTCAACCAGTCACCCATCCACTACTACACACACTCACACACCCACTCAACCAGTCATCCATCCACTACTACACACACTCACACACCCATTCAACCAGTCACCCATCCACTACTACATACACACACCCATTCAACCAGTCACCCATCCACTACTACACACACTCACACACCCATTCAACCAGTCACCCATCCACTACTACACACACTCACACACCCATTCAACCAGTCACCCATCCACTACTTCACACACTCACACACCCACTCAACCAGTCACCCATCCACTACTTCACACACTCACACACCCACTCAACCAGTCACCCATCCTCTACTTCACACACTCACACACCCATTCAACCAGTCACCCATCCACTACTACACACACACAAACACCCATTCAACCAGTCATCCATCCACTACTTCACACACACACACACCCATTCAACCAGTCACCCATCCACTACTTCACACACTCACACACCCATTCAACCAGTCACCCATCCACTACTACACACACTCACACACCCATTCAACCAGTCACCATCCTCTACTTCACACACTCACACACCTATTCAATCAGTCACCCATCCACTACTACACACACTCACACACCCATTCAACCAGTCACCCATCCACTCATCCTCTCACTCACCAAATCAATTAACCGCTCACCCACCCACTTAACCATCCAGTCACAAATACGAGTCACTTATTTATATATCCACCCACACTAACTAATGAGTGTCTCAGAGGCCTCTCATCCACTCACTGAATTACGGAGACACCGACCCACTAATCCATCCACTCATTTATCTAACCAACTCGCCATGCACCAACCGACTCATCCAGCCTCCCAATCACTTATTTACTCACTCACTCACCCACTCATGAATCTACTCATTCACTCACCTACCAGTTTACCAGCTCACTCACTACCCATCAACTTACCCAGCAACCCACCCACCCATCCACCAACTTACTCATCACTGTACTTCCCCATTAATGCATCCATCCACCCACCCACCATGTCACCAACTCAATCACTCCTCACACACTCCCAATCACTCCACAACTCACCCACTCGCCATCTCACCAACTCAATCACTCCCCACACACAATCCCAATCACTCTTCAACTCACCCACCCACTCACCCACCCACTCACCATCTCACCAACTCAATCACTCCCCACAAACACTCCCAATCACTCTTCAACTCACCCACTCACTCACCCACTCACTCACCAACTCAATCACTCCCCACACACACTCCTAATCACTCTTCAACTGACCCACCCACTCACCATCTCACCATCTCAGTCACTCCCCACACACACTCCCAATCACTCTTCAACTCACCCACTCACTCACTCACCATCTCACCAACTCAATCACTCCCCACACACACTCCCAATCACTCTACAACTCACCCACTCACCATCTCACCAACTCAATCACTCCCCACACACACTCCTAATCACTCTTTAACTCACTCACCCACCCAGTCACTCACCATCTCACCAACTCAATCACTCCCCACACACACTCCCAATCACTCTACAACTCACCCACTCGCTCACCATCTCAACAACTCAATCACTCCCCACAAACACTTTCAATCACTCTTCCAACTCACCCACCCACTCACCATCTCACCAACTCAATCACTCCCCACAAACACTCCCAATCACTCTTTAACTCACCCACTAATTCACCATCTCACCAACTCAGTCACTCCCCACACACACTCCCAATCACTCTTTAACTCACCCACTAACTCACCATGTCACCAACTCAATCACTCCCCACACGCACTCCCAATCACTCTTTAACTCACTCACTCACCCACCATCTCACCAACTCAGTCACTCCCCACACACACTCCCAATCACTCTTCAACTCACCCACTTACTCACCATCTCACCAACTCAATAACTCTCCACACGCACTCCCAATCACTCTTTAACTCACTCACTCACCCACCATCTCACCAACTCAGTCACTCCCCACAAACACTCCCAATCACTTTTCAACTCACCCACTCACCCACTCACTCACCAACCCAATCACTCCCCACAAACACTCCCAATCACTCTTCAACTCACCCACTCACCATCTCACCAACTCAATCACTCCCCACACACACTCCCAATCACTCTTTAACTCATCCACTCACCCACCATCTCACCAACTAAATCACTCCTCACAAACACTCCCAATCACTCTTTAACTCACCCACCCACTCACTAACCATCTCACCAACTCAATAACTCTCCACACACACTCCCAATCACTCTACAACTCACCCACTCACTCACCATCTCACCAACTCAATAACTCTCCACACACACTCCCAATCACTATTTAACTCACTCACTCACTCACCATCTCACCAACTCAGTCACTCCCCACACACACTCCCAATCACTCTTTAACTCACCCACTCACTCACCATCTCACCAACTAAATCACTCCTCACAAACACTCCCAATCACTCTTTAACTCACCCACCCACTCACTAACCATCTCACCAACTCAATAACTCTCCACACACACTCCCAATCACTCTACAACTCACCCACTCACCATCTCACCAACTCAATCACTCCCCACAAACACTCCCAATCACTCTTCAACTCACCCACTCACCATCTCACCAACTCAGTCACTCCCCACACACACTCCCAATCACTCTTCAACTCACCCACTTACTCACCATCTCACCAACTCAATCACTCCCCACACACACTCCCAATCACTCTTTAACTCACCCACTCACTCACTCACCATCTCACCAACTAAATCACTCCCCACAAACACTCCCAATCACTCTTTAACTCACCCACCCACTCACTAACCATCTCACCAACTCAATAACTCTCCACACACACTCCCAATCACTCTACAACTCACCCACTCACTCACCATCTCACCAACTCAATAACTCTCCACACACACTCCCAATCACTATTTAACTCACTCACTCACTCACCATCTCACCAACTCAGTCACTCCCCACCCACACTCCCAATCACTCTTTAACTCACCCACTCACCATCTCACCAACTCAATAACTCTCCACACACACTCCCAATCACTATTTAACTCACTCACCACCTCACCAACTCAGTCACTCCCCACACACACTCCCAATCACTCTTCAACTCACCAACCCACCTACCATCTCACCAACTCAGTCACTCCCCACAAACACTTTCAATCACTC
This sequence comes from Petromyzon marinus, assembly GCF_048934315.1. NCBI lineage: Eukaryota > Metazoa > Chordata > Hyperoartia > Petromyzontiformes > Petromyzontidae > Petromyzon > Petromyzon marinus. The sequence continues at coordinate 8,198,876 of NC_133730.1, forward strand.
TTCAACTCACCCAGTCACTCACCATCTCACCAACTCAATCACTCCCCACACACACTCCCAATTATTCTTTAACTCACCCACTCACCATCTCACCAACTCAGTCACTCCCCACACACTCCCAATCACTTTTCAACTTACCCACTTACTCACTCACTCACCAACTCAATTACTCCCCACAAACACTCCCAATCACTCTTCAACTCACCCACTCACCATCTCACCACCTCAATCACTCCCCACAAACACTCCCAATCACTCTTTAACTCACCCACCCACTCACTCACCATCTCACCAACTCAGTCACTCCCCACACACACTCCCAATCACTCTTCAACTCACCCACCCACCCACTCGCCCATCAACTTACCCACCAACCCAACCACCCACCCACCCGCCAACTAACTCGCTCATCACTGCACTTCCCCAATTCAACCTTCCACCCACTCACCCACCCACTACTGCTCTCAATTTCCAAATTATTTATCGCACAGTACTGCGTGTGTCTGCGGCGTGTGGGTAAATACTGTAGTGCTATTTAGCAATAGGATTAACACATAGACCCCAAATTCCCTCCCCCCAACTCGCCCATGTTGGGCGAGTTGGGGGGTCCCCAGGAAGACGCCCTGGCCTTTAAAGCGGAGTCGGGGAGTAGATAAAGAGTCGGGTCGCACGGACAGGACCCGCGACAACCAGGCGCCCCATGGCAATTCATTTCCGTGGATGATGATGATCACGTCCCACGGGTTGATTGGTTTGTTTGCGCGATCAATGTGTCAGTATAATTAATAATTAATTGGGAGATTTCATTCACACCGTACGGTGGAGTGCGGTTGATGCTCTCCAGTTCACGTAAATCGCGGCTCACGGCACCCCAAACACAACTTATCATCGACACCATCACCGCTAACCATCGCTCACAACTACTACTACCATCGCAACCATCACCGCTAACCATCGCTCACAACTACTACTACCATCGCAACCATCAACAGCATCACCGCTAACCATCGCTCACAACTACTACTACCATCGCAACCATCAAAACCATCACCGCTAACCATCGCTCACAACTACTACTACCATCGCAACCATCAACAGCATCACCGCTAACCATCGCTCACAACTACTACTACCATCGCAACCATCAACAGCATCACCGCTAACCATCGCTCACAACTACTACCACCATCGCAACCATCAAAACCATCACCGCTAACCATCGCTCACAACTACTACTACCATCGCAACCATCAAAACCATCACCGCTAACCATCGCTCACAACTACTACTACCATCGTAACCATCAACACCATCACCGCTAACCATCGCTCACAACTACTACTACCATCGCAACCATCAAAACCATCACCGCTAACCATCGCTCACAACTACTACTACCATCGCAACCATCAAAACCATCACCGCTAACCATCGCTCACAACTACTACTACCATCGCAACCATCAACAGCATCACCGCTAACCATCGCTCACAACTACTACTACCATCGCAACCATCAACAGCATCACCGCTAACCATCGCTCACAACTACTACTACCATCGCAACCATCAAAACCATCACCGCTAACCATCGCTCACAACTACTACTACCATCGCAACCATCAAAACCATCACCGCTAACCATCGCTCACAACTACTACTACCATCGCAACCATCAACAGCATCACCGCTAACCATCGCTCACAACTACTACTACCATCGCAACCATCAAAACCATCACCGCTAACCATCGCTCACAACTACTACTACCATCGCAACCATCAAAACCATCACCGCTAACCATCGCTCACAACTACTACCACCATCGCAACCATCAAAACCATCACTGCTAACCATCGCTCACAACTACTACTACCATCGGAACCATCAAAACCATCACCGCTAACCATCGCTCACAACTACTACTACCATCGCAACCATCAACAGCATCACCGCTAACCATCGCTCACAACTACTACTACCATCGCAACCATCAAAACCATCACCGCTAACCATCGCTCACAACTACTACTACCATCAACAACAACCGCCATTCGCCACTAAGTGGCGGTGACGTCACCACGACGCTTGTGCCAGGCCATGTGCACCTTGAGGCCACGTGAAGTGTCGAACGCCCGCTGGCAGGAGGTCACGGGGCAGACCCAGGTGCCACGGGTCGACTGATTATTTCCCTCATTAAAATGCAAATCAATTTATACCGTTTTTGACGTGCGTTTTTCTGGATGTTTTGTTGTTATTCTGTCTCTCACTGTTCAAATAAACCTACCATTAAAATTATAGACTGATCATTTCTTTATCAGTGGGCAAACGTGCAAAATTCAGCAGGGGATCAAATATTTTTTTTCCCTCGCTGTAGGCAGACAAATCGCCTGCGTCATGTGCAGCATTTGTTCATGCGCATAAAAAATACAGAAGATACATCTTTTATACGCATTCCATCGGCCCACACGTACTTCCTCGCGGGAGTGGATCATTTCAGTAGCTTTGGTTCAGCAACAAGCAACACTCTGGACCGGTTTCGACATTCACCGTCTCATCAGCAGACTTAGTCTTGCTTGAAGCAATGCTGGCGAACTGCCCAGATTAGTATAGGCAATGCCTGGTTTTGATGGTCAGTGTCTCATCAGCAGGGCCAGGCTTTGCTTGAAACCAATGGAGGTGCACTGCCCAGATTAGTATAGGCAATGCCTGGTTTTGCTGGTCAGTGTCTCATCAGCAGGGCCAGGCTTTGCTTGAAACCAATGGAGGTGCACTGCCCAGATTAGTATAGGCAATGCCTGGTTTTGCTGGTCAGTGTCTCACCAGCAGGGCCAGGCTTTGCTTGAAACCAATGGAGGCGTACTGCCCAGATTAGTATAGGCAATGCCTGGTTTTGCTGGTCAGTGTCTCATCAGCAGGGTCAAGCTTTGCTTGAAAACAATGCACGTGAACTGCCCAGATGTTTATAGGCAAGGCCTGGTTTTGACATTCAGAGTCTCATCAGCAGGGTCAGGCTTTGCTTGACACCAATGCACGTGAACTGCCCAGGTGTTTATAGGCAAAGGGCTCCTCTTTGCTAGATATGGTTCCTCGCTCAATGCAGAAATCTGCAGTCGTAAGATTAATAACACAAAACACAGAGTGATCATTCAGATCGTTGCGTGAGCGAAAAAATATTGTTCATTATATCACTCACAACGATGATGATGATAATTAATTTAGAACAAGATATTCTGTGTGTTGGCAGCGGTGCAGAAGCGTCTCATCAGCAGCGTTCGTCTTGCTCGAGGCATTGCTGGTGAACTGCCAGATGATGATTGTAGCCATGGGCAGGTTTTGACTTTCAGTGTCTCATCAGCAGCGTTCGTCTTGCTCGAGGCATTGCTGGTGAACTGGCAGGTGATTGTAGCCATGGGCAGGTTTTGACTTTCAGTGTCTCATCAGCAGACTTAGTCTTGCTCGAGGCATTGCTGGTGAACTGGCAGATGATTGAAGCCAGGGGCAGGTTTTGACTTTCAGTGTCTCATCAGCAGACTTAGTCTTGCTCGAGGCATTGCTGGTGAACTTCCAGATGATTGTAGCCATGGGCAGGTTTTGACTTTCAGTGTCTCATCAGCAGACTTAGTCTTGCTCGAGGCATTGATGGTGAACTGGCAGATGATTGTAGCCATGGGCAGGTTTTGACTTTCAGTGTCTCATCAGCAGACTTAGTCTTGCTCGAGGCATTGATGGTGAACTGGCAGATGATTGTAGCCATGGGCAGGTTTTGACTTTCAGTGTCTCATCAGCAGCGTTCGTCTTGCTCGAGGCATTGCTGGTGAACTGGCAGGTGAGTGTATCCATGGGCAGGTTTTGACTTTCAGTGTCTCATCAGCGTTCGTCTTGCTCGAGGCATTGCTGGTGAACTGGCAGATGATTGTAGCCATGGGCAGGTTTTGACTTTCAGTGTCTCATCAGCAGCGTTCGTCTTGCTCGAGGCATTGCTGGTGAACTGCCAGATGATTGTAGCCATGGGCAGGTTTTGACTTTCAGTGTCTCATCAGCAGACTTAGTCTTGCTCGAGGCATTGCTGGTGAACTGCCAGATGATTGTAGCCATGGGCAGGTTTTGACTTTCAGTGTCTCATCAGCAGACTTAGTCTTGCTCGAGGCATTGCTGGTGAACTGCCAGATGATTGTAGCCATGGGCAGGTTTTGACTTTCAGTGTCTCATCAGCAGACTTAGTCTTGCTCGAGGCATTGATGGTGAACTGGCAGATGATTGTAGCCATGGGCAGGTTTTGACTTTCAGTGTCTCATCAGCAGACTTAGTCTTGCTCGAGGCATTGATGGTGAACTGGCAGATGATTGTAGCCATGGGCAGGTTTTGACTTTCAGTGTCTCATCAGCAGCGTTCGTCTTGCTCGAGGCATTGCTGGTGAACTGGCAGATGATTGTAGCCATGGGCAGGTTTTGACTTTCAGTGTCTCATCAGCAGCGTTCGTCTTGCTCGAGGCATTGCTGGTGAACTGGCAGATGATTGTAGCCATGGGCAGGTTTTGACTTTCAGTGTCTCATCAGCAGCGTTCGTCTTGCTCGAGGCATTGCTGGTGAACTGCCAGATGATTGTAGCCATGGGCAGGTTTTGACTTTCAGTGTCTCATCAGCAGCGTTCGTCTTGCTCGAGGCATTGATGGTGAACTGCCAGATGATTGTAGCCAGGGGCAGGTTTTGACTTTCAGTGTGTCATCAGCAGACTTAGTCTTGCTCGAGGCATTGCTGGTGAACTGGCAGGTGAGTGTATCCATGGGCAGGTTTTGACTTTCAGTGTCTCATCAGCAGCGTTTGTCTTGCTCGAGGCATTGATGGTGAACTGGCAGGTGAGTGTATCCATGGGCAGGTTTTGAATTTCAGTGTCTCATCAGCAGCGTTCGTCTTGCTCGAGGCATTGATGGTGAACTGGCAGGTGAGTGTATCCATGGGCAGGTTTTGACTTTCAGTGTCTCATCAGCAGACTTAGTCTTGCTCGAGGCATTGATGGTGAACTGGCAGGTGAGTGTATCCATGGGCAGGTTTTGACTTTCAGTGTCTCATCAGCAGCGTTCGTCTTGCTCGAGGCATTGATGGTGACCTGCCAGATGATTGTAGCCATGGGCAGGTTTTGACTTTCAGTGTCTCATCAGCAGACTTAGTCTTGCTCGAGGCATTGATAGTGACCTGCCAGATGATTGTAGCCAGGGGCAGGTTTTGACTTTCAGTGTCTCATCAGCAGACTTAGTCTTGCTCGAGGCATTGCTGGTGAACTGCCAGATAATTGTAGCCATGGGCAGGTTTTGACTTTCAGTGTCTCATCAGCAGCGTTCGTCTTGCTCGAGGCATTGCTGGTGAACTGCCAGATGATTGTAGCCATGGGCAGGTTTTGACTTTCAGTGTCTCATCAGCAGACTTAGTCTTGCTCGAGGCATTGCTGGTGAACTGCCAGATGATTGTAGCCATGGGCAGGTTTTGACTTTCAGTGTCTCATCAGCAGCGTTTGTCTTGCTCGAGGCATTGATGGTGAACTGCCAGATGATTGTAGCCAGGGGCAGGTTTTGACTTTCAGTGTCTCATCAGCAGACTTAGTCTTGCTCGAGGCATTACTGGCGAACTGCCAGATGATTGTTGCCAGGGGCAGGTTTTGACTTTCAGTGTCTCATCAGCAGACTTAGTCTTGCTCGAGGCATTACTGGCGAACTTCCAGATGATTGTAGCCAGGGGCAGGTTTTGACTTTCAGTGTGTCATCAGCAGACTTAGTCTTGCTCGAGGCATTGCTGGTGAACTGCCAGATGATTGTAGCCATGGGCAGGTTTTGACTTTCAGTGTCTCATCAGCAGCGTTCGTCTTGCGAGAGGCATTGCTGGTGAACTGGCAGATGATTGTAGCCATGGGCAGGTTTTGACTTTCAGTGTGTCATCAGCAGACTTAGTCTTGCTGGAGGCATTGCTGGTGAACTGCCAGATAGTCAATAGCAAGGGCTCTCTCTGTGTTAGATGTGGGTCTTGGTTTGACACACAACTCGATAATAAATCGATTGTCTGGTGATGCTGCTGCGTTGATGGCGATGCACACGCATACTTAACAAAATCCGTCAACATTGTGCGTGTGTGTGGCCTCATATTGAGAAATATTAATATACCACAGTCGACGTTTCAGGCAATGGTCCTTCTGCACAGCAGAGGCAGGAAGGGTTTGGCGTCACTTCCAAGGCAGCATCGTTAAATAATGTGATGAAAGCAGAAGTTATGTAATAGTTTAAAACGTAGGCTTACGCGACCAATATCATCCATAATACAGGAATTTGGGGGGTTAAATTACGTTATAACACGCAACACAAATTAACCATTGGATTGGTATACAGGAGGCCGTGGGTTCGATCCTGACCCTGACGCCTGCTGTATATTTGGAGTTTGCGTGTCTCTCTCTCATCATCACCACGGTGGCTATGAGATGTTAACTACCTCGCCTGGTGTGCAGGAGGTCGTGGATTCAATCCTGATCCTGACGACGCCTGCTGCTGCTGTATATTTGGAGTTTGCGTGTCTCTCTCTCTCTCATCATCATCATCACGGTGGCTATGAGATGTTAACTACCTCGCCTGGTGCGCAGGAGGTCGTGGATTCAATCCTGATCCTGACGACGCCTGCTGCTGTATATTTGGAGTATGCGTGTCTCTCTCTCATCATCACCACGGTGGCTATGAGATGTTAACTACCTCGCCTGGTGTGCAGGAGGTCGTGGATTCAATCCTGATCCTGACGACGCCTGCTGCTGCTGTATATTTGGAGTTTGCGTGTCTCTCTCTCTCATCATCATCACGGTGGCTATGAGATGTTAACTACCTCGCCTGGTGTACAGGAGGTCGTGGATTCAATCCTGATCCTGACGACGCCTGCTGCTGCTGCTGTATATTTGGAGTTTGCGTCTCTCTCTCTCTCGCCACCGTGGTCGCGTGGATTTTTCTCCGGGTCCTCCGGATTTTCCCTCCACATTTACAATCAACATCACCACGCGTTTAAAGTGTTTGGCTGCTGCTGCTCGAGATGTTCACGTGACGACAACGATGACGACGATGATGATGTAAATCAGCCAAATCGTTGAGCTATCAATTGCTACAGCCAGGGTAACTTCTGAAACAAGAGAGCTACGTAGCTCAGTGGGCCTTACCTGATTAAAAATAAAATAAAAGTTTAGTTCATAGCCGAGTTTATAGCGTCGTAAAAATGTTCCAACTGCAATGTCGGAAAGGGGCGAGGTGGGTAGTGCAGCGCTCCGAAACCTACGAACCCCGGCGAGCCGAGTTCGATTCCCGAACCGGTTACCTGGGCCACCTCACCCCTAGGTCGACTCAGCCTCAAATGAGCGCGCGGTGTGTCAATACATTGCGACTGGGTGAGACAGAGGTGTCCTCCGTGGGTGCTGCTGCTGCTGCTGCTGCTCGCTAACAACACTTGCCCCGACATTCTGTTGAAGGCTACACTGTGGGTGGGTATCTTTGTCTTTGGTGGTGGTGGTGACTTCGGGCTGTTCTGTATCTGCTTGAGTCACATGGCCAGACCGCGGTTGCCACCACCACCGCCACCACCATGGGGAGGGGGAGGGAGAGAGAGCTCTCAGGAAGCTGAGCCGCTGGGCCAGGAACCCAGATAAGCGGCCTTGCGGCCACGCCGAGAGAAATCGTGACATCCGTGGAGTCCCCAACCAGCACCCCGCTCAACGCCACTGAGCGACAGTCCGCTCCGCCTCCCCACCCCGTGTCGCTGATTCAGGAGCAAAACTTTTGGTGGTGGAGGCTGCGCGTATTTCTAGAAGTCACCATTTATATATATATTTTTAAAAAATGTGTTTTTTTTCCTCCACCACCCCCCCCCCCCCCCCCCCACCACGTTTGCACATTTTTTTGTTACTTTTATGATCGTAAGTTGTTGGACGTTGTCGCCGCCAAACGGCCAGCAACAAGCGGCACTTTTTTTGAATATTTTACGGGTGAGAGTTACCGTAATTACATTTTGAGAGAGAGAGAGAAGAAAAAATGGTTTGCAAGAACTACCCAAGGTTGTTAAACGAAAGTAACACAAATTTGTTCGGCTTAACCGGTAACCGCAGGAACAAAAAAAAAACGGTTACCCGGTTTTTTTCGCAGAGGGTAAATTAACGTTAAGCGTTAAAAAAGGCCCTTGTCAATTTGAGAAACACCGCAGCAGCAGCAGCAGCAGCAAAGCCGCTCATTCTACTTGCAATCCAGAGAGGCGGTGTCGTGGTGTGGTTGGGTGTGCAACCGGTTGCATCCGATTCAAGAGCCGAATGGCTCACAGGGCTTTATATATATGTATGCACACCCAAATACATGGAAAACTATGAAACTTTTCGATTTAAAGCTTTCGTGACTGCAAGGATTCATCTTCTTTGGTTCTTTCGGTAAAGTAACCACCACGTAGAATGAGAATAAGATAATGAATTGATAAAATAACACAATAAAAATTCTCACGACGTTTCGGCCACAACACAAGCGGCCTTCATCAGGTGAAGAGACGAGACTGTCTGGAGGACAGCGCTGGAGCGAACAAAGCCAAGCTCAGATCACGACCTTTAAGCTGTGTGAGAAGAAACAAAGCGTCTTGACAAAGGAATTAGCATAGAATTTAGCATTGAAACAGCTGAGTGATTAGCTTGTGACTGGTCACAGAAATGGCTATGTTAAAGTTAAAGCATACACATCCACAGAGGCACCCCTTGACAAAGGAATTAGCATAGAATTGTGTAGGCTTTGACTTTAACATAGCCATTTCTGTGACCAGTCACAAGCTAATCACTCAGCTATTTCAATGCTAAATTCTCCTGTTTGATTTGTACTAGGTGCCTCTGTGAATGTATATGCTTTGACTTTAACATAGCTATTTCTGTGACCAGTCACAAGCTAATCACTCAGCTATTTCAATGTAAAGTTCTATGCTAATTCCTTTGTCAAGGGGTGCCTCTGTGAATGTGTATGCTTTAACTTTAACATAGCCATTTCTGTGACCAGTCACAAACTAATCACTCAGCCATTTCAATGCTAAATTCTATGCTAATTCCTTTGTCAAGGCGCTCTGTTTCTTCTCACACAGCTTAAAGGTCGCGGTCTGAGCTTGGCTTTTTCACTCCAGCGCTGTCCTACCAGACAGTCTCGTCCCTTCACCTGATGAAGGCCGCTTGTGTTGTGGCCGAAACGTCGTGAGAATTTTCAGTGTTACTTTATTTTACCAATTCATTATCTTATTCTCATTCCACGTGGTGGTGACTTTACCGAAAGAACCTTTAAGAAAACTATGAAACTATGAACCGATATCGATCGAAGTCTCCCGGTCCGGCAGCTGTCCGAACACCAACGGGAGGAAGTTTCACGAGTTCCCCAAAGTACTCGCCACCGCACCTATTTGCTCAACTCGGAGGGGGGGGGGGCAGTTGTCCATTGTGGTGGGGGGGGGGGGGTGTCCATAAATGACGTCACGTGATTTTGGACGATTTTTGACCACCCCACCACCACCCACTCTTCCTCGTCACGCGGCGTCACAAAAAGTCAGACCCACCCCCCCCCCCCTCAAATATGACGTCACAAAGCTCCCCCCCCCCACCTCCCCCAAAAACATATTTACATTTTGAAAATAAAACACGTGCTTCAAATCGCTTTAAACTATTGTCATTGTAGTGCGTGTTTAATGTGGCGCTGGACTCTGATGTTGTAGGAGAAAACATTTATTAAAAAGTCTATTTAATTAAGTAGAACGTGTTGTCTATATTTATTTAAAGTTGCGCGTTTTGACGTGACGTCACATTTCTCAAACCCCACCCACCCTCGTCACACATCGTCACAAATGTCTGACCCCCCCCCAGGTGCGGGACGTCATTTATGGACGGCCCCCTATAACTGTGTTATCTACCAACGCTAGGCATTTAACAACAAAACAACAACAAAACAAACACAAAACAACAACAAACCAACAACAAAACAACAACAAAACAACAACGAAACAAAAAACAACAACAAAACAACAACAAACAACAAACCAACAACAAAACAACAACAAAACAACAACAACGAAACAAAAAACAACAACAAAACAACAACAACAAACAACAAACCAACAACAAAAAACAACAAACCAACAACAAAACAACAAAACAACAACGACAAACAAACAACAAAACAACAACAAAACAACAACAAACCAACAACAACAAAACAACAAAAAACAACAACAAAACAACAAACCAACAACAACAAAACAACAAACCAACAACAACAAAACAACAAACCAACAACAACGAAACAACAAAAACCAACAACAAACTAACAACAAAACAACAACAAAAACCAACAACAACAACAACAAAACAATAACAACAAAACAACAACAAAACAACAACAAAACAACAACGAAACAACAACAAAACAACAAAAACCAACAACAACAAAACAATAACAACAAAACAACAACAACAAAACAACAACAAAACAACAACAACAAAACAACAAAACAACAAACCAACAACAAACCAAAAACCAACAACAACAAAACAACAACAAACCAACAACAACAAACAACAAAACAACAAAACAACAACAAACCAACAACAAAACAACAACAACGAAACAACAACAAACCAACAACAAAACAACAACAACAAACAAATAAACAACAACAAAACAACAACGAAACAACAAAACAACAAAAATCAACAACAACAAACTAACAACAAAACAACAACAGAACAACAACGACAATCAAACAACAAACCAAAAACAAACCAACAACAACAAACTAACAACAAAACAACAACAACAAAACAACAACAAAACAACAACAACAAAACAACAAAGCAACAACAAAACAACAACACAACAAAACAATAAAACAACAAACAAACAACAACAACAAACCAACAACAACAAACCAACAACAACAAAGCAACAACAACAACAACGAGGCATTAAAAAACGCCCTCCCCATTGCTCTCCCCGAGTCCCACGCCAGGCAGTACCTCCCACAGCCTGCCAACAAAGGCCTCGAGGACAATCCGAACGTTAGCTGACCCGACACTTGCAACATGTCAAAAGATTGCCGAGGGGCACCACCTGCGGTGTCCCTTGCTAAACCCGATGGTGCCCTCGGCACCATCGCTGCTGTCTCCTCCTGGAGCGTTGCAGGGAAACAACAAAATAATAAAATATATATAAAACAATACAAATTCTCACGACGTTTCGACCATAACACAAACGGTCGTCTTCAGGTGTGTTGGTTTGCAAACCAACACACCTGAAGACGATAACACAAACGGTTGTCTTGTTTCCCTTCAACGTGACTTTACCGAAAGAACTAAGGATATGAATTACTGCAGTCACGAAAGCTTGAAATAAAAAAATTTCTCGCTCTGCTCTCCTTACCCCTTCCCTCTCTCTCTCTCTACCCCCCTCTCTAACCCCCCCCTCTCTCTCTACCCCCTCTCTTCCTACTCCATGTTGCTCTCTCTCTCGCTCTCGCTCTCTCTCGCTCACTCTCTCTCGCTTTTTTCCTTTTTAACTACGACAAGTGCTGCATCTGCACCCAGCCCTTCCCACAGTCCTACGGCCTCCGACGGGCAGCTCAGATCTGCACGCAGAGCTCTCTACCGTCATCTGCCACTGAGCACACGGCCTCCTCCAGCGCCCACTGCTCCTTGAAGGCCGGCACGGCGTGGGTCAGCCGTGCATGGCGGAACTCCGGCCCACACTCTCTGGCTCCGACCAGAGCGCGGAAGATGCCCAGGCTGCTGGCCGGACGTTGCCCCTCCAGGGCCACCTTCCTCGCCCTGTGTACGGCGAGCTTGGCGTAGCCGAAGAGCACGTTGACCGGCCCCTGAAGATGTTGGGGTCCGTCGCCCTTTGGGTATCCGAAGATGAGGACCGTCGGGGAGAAGTGGAGGCTGAACCTTAGGAGGATGTTTCTCAGGACCTTGAACAGCGAGTCCAGGCTCTTGCACTCCACGTATTGGTGCGGCACCGTCTCCACTTTACCGCGGGACCGGCACTCTGGGGACGTGTCGGTGAAGCGCGCCGGGGAGGCGTCGGTGGTGACGGTGCCGTGGGCGATGCTCCAGCCGAGGTCGCCGATGCGGTCGTACGTCGGGCTGGAGTGGAGTTGCCTCCGGCGAGGCCTCTCCGGAGAGACGCAGGGCAGGGCTCTCCTCCAGGCGTGGTTCTTGTGGCTCCTCAGGGTGTCCTGTTGGTGGAACCGGACCATGTAGGAGTAGAGCACCTTCCTCTTTACATTTGCGAAGGCCACCTCCGGCAGGTCTTCCAGCTGGCACAGGTCGTGATCCGCCTTCGTTTGTCGGCATTGGCGATGCAGTGGCACGACTGAGAGCTCCGGTGGAGGGGGACCGAGAGGGGCCTCGTCAATCCCAACGCCGATGGGGGGCATTTTCCCCTCCTTCCCTCAATCCTTCCATCCCTCCTTCCCTCCCTTCTTCCATCTTTCCCTCAATCCTTCCCTCCCTTCTTCCCTCCTTCCAACCATCCTTCCTCCCTCCCTCCTTCCCTCCATCCTTCCTTCCCTCCCTCCCTCCCTCCATCCATCCCTCCATCCTTCCCTCCCTCCCTCCCTCCATCCTTCCCTCCATCCTTCCCTCCCTCCTTCCATCCCTCCCTCCTTCCCTCCATCCTTCCCTCCCTCCTTCCCTCCCTCCCTCCCTCCATCCATCCCTCCATCCTTCCCTCCTTCCCTCCCTCCTTCCATCTCTCCCTCCTTCCCTCCATCCTTCCCTCCCTCCTTCCCTCCCTCCCTCCCAAGGCACCCTCCGTTACTCCGGTACCCACTAACCGCCCTCCCTATACCCACAAGACAGGTGTTTTTATTATTTCACGCTTTCTATTAACTCACTCTGTTGTTGTATCCTCAAATCTTGTAACTCAATTTGAACCCACTTGCCAATGTGGTATCGACTGCAAACTCGGTATACTTATGTCATACTGATGACAATACTGTATTATATCGTAAAAAATAAAAAAACACATATTTTAAAACATAATTTTTTAGACGTTGCGTTTCGGCTTGGCTCTAATTGTCCACGCTCAACTGACGTTGCCTGTAAATCACCACGGGCCCCTTACGTTGTGGCCAAGCTTCGGGGCAACTCCCCAGAGTCGTGGTGGAGTTCTTCAAATACTAGTGCGGTACATTTAATTAAAGCGTGGTTTAAAAAAAAAACGTTTCTTTAAATGTTACTTAGATTTTGTGTTAGATCGCGTAAATATATAAATGATGTGTCGTCAAACCCGCCACCAAATCGACACAGCCAACCAGTAAGGGTTGTCACGTTAACAGAAACCCAAAAAGGGTTTGTCACGTTAACAGAAACCCAAACAAACCTGTGGCATGGATGATGTTGGTCGCGAATGGGTGCGTGATAAACTCCCTATTACCTCATCCACATTCACCCTATCGCTTTTAGCTAACCCCAATTGTGGCACTCATAACCCCTTTAAAAGAGACTTGGATAACAGCGCCATACAAATACGAAATGAGAATGAATGCGCCATACAAATACGAAATGAGAAAGAATAATTATGTATATTAAAACAAACAACAAAATAATTTATAGAAAAGTATTTTTTATTTTATTTTAAAAAATAATTTCTCATCTGCAGTCGCTTGGTGTGGTGCTGCCCCCAACGCCACCAACGGGGATGTGTCCCGCTGACCAGAGCTCCCTCTATCGGAGGCCAGCGGTGTCGTGAGCGGGAAAGTGCAGGGGCTGCGCCTTTGCCTCATAATAGTTTTACTCTCACAGCTTGCGGGGGAAGCGGCGGGGAGACGACGATTACGATGGAGGTGATGGAAGGAGGGAAGAGGCAGGGAGGAGAGAGAGAGAAGTGAGGCGATCCGCAGTGTGGTGAGTGAGTGGGTGGGTGAGTGAGTGAGTGGGTGAGTGAATGGGTGAGTATGTGGGTGAGTGAGTGAGTCGGTGAGTGAATGGGTGAGTAGGTGGGTGAGTGAGAGAGTGGGTGAGTGGGTGGGTGAGTGAGTGAGTGGGTGAGTGGGTGGGTGAGTGAGTGGATAGGTGAGTGGGTGGGTGAGTAGGTGGGTGAGTGGGTGAGTAAGTGGGTGAGTGAGTGAGTGAGTAAGTGAGTGAGTGAGTGAATGGGTGAGTAGGTGGGTGAGTGAGAGAGTGGGTGAGTGGGTGGGTGAGAGGGTGAATGGGTGAGTAGGTGGGTGAGTGAGTGGGTGAGTAGGTGGGTGGGTGAGTAGGTGGGTGAGTGGGGGAGTAGGTGAGTGGGTGGGTGAGTGGGTAGGTGAGTGGGTGGGTGAGTAGGTGGGTGAGTGGGTGAGTAAGTGGGTGTGTGAGTGGGTGGGTGAGTGAGTGGGTGGGTGAGTGAGTGAGTGAATGGGTGAGTGGGTGGGTGAGTGGGTGAGTAGGTGAGTGAGTGAGTGGGTGGGTGAGTAAGTGGGTGCGTGAGTGGGTGGGTGAATGAGTGGGTGGGTGAGTGGATGAGTGAGTGAGTGGGTGAGTGAGTGAGTGGGTAGGTGGATGAGTGGGTGGGTGAGTAGGTGGGTAAGTGGGTGAGTGAGTGGGTGAGTACGTGGGTGAGTGAGCGAGTGGGTGAGTGGGTGAGTAAGTGGGTGGGTGAGTGAGTGGGTGGGTGAGTGGATGAGTGAGTGAGTGGGTGAGTGGGTGGGTGGGTGGATGAGTGGGTGGGTGAGTGGGTGGGTTAGTGGGTGGGTAAGTAGGTGGGTGAGTATGTGACTGGGTGAGTGACCGGACGAGTGTATGTGTGTGTGCCTTGTGAGAGTGTGTGTGTGTGGGAGTTTTTGTGAGTAACTGTGTGTGTGTGACTCACTATTTGAGTGAGTGTGCGAGTGGGTGGGTGAGTTATTGTGACCTGCAGTGTGGTGGTTGGACAGTGTAGTGGTTGAACAGTGTGGTGGTGGTGGTGGTGGTAGTGGTGGTTGAATACTGTGGTGGTGATTGGACAGTGTGGTGGTGGAACATAGTGTGGTGGTGGTGGTTGAGATGACTTCCCGCGAAAGTGGACACCACAGGGCTACCTCTTAGAATCCTGCTGTATATTTGGAGTTTGCGTGTCTCTTTCTCTCTCTGATCATCATCACGGTGGCTAGGAGATGTCAACTACCTCGCCCGGTATGCAGGAGGTCGTGGGTTCGATCCCGAGCCTAACGCCTGCTGTAAATTTTGGGATTAAACTTTTTTTTAAAGGAAACTATTATTTTATATTTCACTCGGTGTGAGGCCACTCTGAGCTACGTAGCTCATCACGAATGATTGCCCAGCGAAGTGGTCTCATCATCGTCGTCATCGTCGGCCTGTGGAAATTTATAACGGTATCCGTATACTTTAAACGCGTGGTGATGGCGATTCTCAATGTGGAGGGTAAAAACCGCGACCACCACGGAGATAGACACACAGGCTCCAAATATACTATGAAAAAAAACTATTGAAGAAGCTATTTTATTGATTCATTTCACCAGGTAAGGCCCACTGAGCTGTAAATATCTCGTTTTCAGAAGCGACCTGGGCCACAAACGATAGGTCAATGAAGTGACCTTTCATACTCTATGGTTATTTCGGTAAAGGCACGTAGGTGACAAAAGAAATAGAAATAAATAAATCACGACGTTTCGATTGCAACACGAGCAATCGTCATCAGGTGTGACAACCGCGGCGAGGATATTTCATTCATTTATTTTTTTCACCTACCACGTGACTTTGCCGAAATAACCAAAGGGTATGTGGATCCTTGCAGTCACGAAAACTTCAAATCTAGAAGTGACTTTTCGCGTGGAAATGTAAAGCAGACGAACACTCTGAACGCGGTGACGTTGATTCTAAACGTGGAGGCAAAAACCGGAGCACCGGGAGAAAAAAGATCCACACGACCACGGGGAGAGAGAGAGAGACACGCAAACTCAGCAGGCATCGTCAGGGTGGGGGATCGAACCCACGAACCTCCTGTATACCAGGCGAGGTAGTCAACATCTCCTAGCCACCGTGATGAAGATGATGAGAGAGAGACGCGCAAACTCAGCTGGCATCGTCAGGGTGGGGGATCGAACCCACGAACCTCCTGTATACCCGGCGAGGTAGTTAACATCTCCTAGCCACCGTGATGAAGATGATGAGAGAGAGAGACACGCAAACTCAGCAGGCATCGTCAGGGTGGGGGATCGAACCCACGAACCTCCTGTATACCCGGCGAGGTAGTTAACATCTCCCAGCCACCTTGATGATGATCAGGGAGAGAAAGAGATACCACAAACTCCAAATATACAACAGGCATCGTCAAGGTGGGGATCGACCCCACGACCTCCTGTATACCAGGCGAGGTAGTTAACATCTCCTAGCCACCGTGATGATGATCAGAGAGAGAAAGAGACACGCAAACTCCAAATATACAACAGGCATCGTCAAGGTGGGGATCGAACCCACGACCTCCTGTATACCAGGCGACGTAGTCAACATCTCATAGCCACCGCGATGATGATGAGAGAGAGACACGCAAACTCCAAATATACAGCAGCAGGCATCGTCAGGGTCGGGGTGGAACCCACGACCTCCTGTATACCAGGCGAGGTAGTTAACATCTCATAGCCACCGTGATGATGATGAGAGAGAGACACGCAAACTCCAAATATACAGCACCAGGCATCGTCAGGGTCGGGGTGGAACCCACGACCTCCTGTATACCAGGCGAGGTAGTTAACATCTCATAGCCACCGTGATGATGATGAGAGAGAGACACGCAAACTCCAAATATACAGCACCAGGCATCGTCAGGGTCGGGGTGGAACCCACGACCCCCTGTATATCAGGCGAGGTAGTTAACATCTCCGAGCCACCGTGATGATGATGAGAGAGAGACACGCAGACTCAAAATATACAGCAGCAGGCGTCAGGGTCGGGATCTAACTCACGACCTCCTGTATACCGGGCGAGGTAGTCAACATCTCCTAGCCACCGTGATGATGATGACGATGAGAGAGATAGAGAGAGACACGCAAACTCCACATATACAGCAGCAGCAGGCGTCAGAGTTGGGTTCGAACCCACGACCTCCTGCATACCAGGCGAGGTAGTCAACATCTCCTAGCCACCATGATGATGATGACGATGAGAGAGATAGAGAGAAACACGCAAACTCCAAATATACGGCAGGCGTCAGGGTCGGGGTGGAACCCACGACCTCCTGTATACCAGGCGAGGTAGTCAACATCTCATAGCCACCGTGATGTTGATGAGACAGAGACACGCAAACTCCAAATATACAGCAGGCGTCAGGGTCGGGGTGGAACCCACGACCTCCTGTATACCAGGCGAGGTAGTCAACATCTCCTAGCCACCGTGATGATGATGACGATGAGAGAGATAGAGAGAGACACGCAAACTCCAAATATACAGCAGCAGGCATCGTCAGGGTCGGGGTGGAATCCACGACCTCCTGTACACCAGGCGAGGTAGTCAACATCTCCTAGCCACCGTGATGATGATGAGAGACCCATGTTTGTTGCCTGACCGTCACACCGATATATATGTGTTCTTAGTTTAACACGCAGGAGGCTTTCGTGACCAATATCCATAATAGAGGTTCTTGGGTTAGGGGCTGTCCATAAATGACGTCACGCACCTGGGGGGGGGTGGGGTCAGACATTTGTGACGATGTGTGACGAGGGGGGGGGGGGTTGAGAGATGTGACGTTACATCAAAACGCGCAACTTTAAATAAATATAGACAACGCGTTCTACTTATTAATTAAATAGACTTGTTTTAATAAATGTTTTCTCCTACGACATGAGAGTGCAGCGCCACACTAAATACGCAACTACAATGACAATAGTTTAAAGCGATTTGAAGCATGTTTTATATTTTTTTTGTGGGGGGGGCAGACCTTTGTGACGTCACCTTTGAGCGGGGGGGGGGGGTTTCACTTTTTGTGACGCCGTGTGACGAAGAGGGGGGAAGGGGGGGTCAAAAATCGTCTAAAATCCCGTGACGTCATTTATGGACGGCTCCTTAGATGTCACAACTGGGTGGTTAAACCCGCCGCAGCCGCCAAGACACGCAGCGACCAGTGAGGTTTGCCACCTTAACGGAACGCGCCGGATTCGTCGCGAGTTCAGCGCCAACCGGTTCCGTGCCGGAGGCTAAACCCCCTGAAGCATTGACAATCGACGTCTCGCGTAGTAACCACAACGGGCATCATCAGGCGGAGAGCCACATCCGTGGAGGAATCCTCCGATTCAGGCCCTTAAATATTTCCTGCTAATTTTATTTTTTTACCCGAAGCTGGAATACGTCCCGCAGGTGGAAGAAACGGGCCTGTATTATGTACGAGTGGACTTTATTAGCCTTGGTAGAGGTTTTTTTTTTTTAGGTGAGGTCGCGTAAGTATATGAATGTGTCGTTAAACCCGCCAACCACCCGACACCCCTAATTAGTAAGGTTTGTCACGTAAACAGAACGTGCCAATTCGTTGCTAGTGTGTGGGTGCTAACTGCTCACTGTTCGGTAACCTGCATTGCCACCAGGTATCAAAGGGGCAGTGCAACGTTACCTCTCTGTGTGAATAACGGTTGGGGTCAGACGAGGTGAAGTGGATCACGGCCACAGTTTGGTAAGAACCAATCAGACAGTGCCACGTGGGAATGTGGGATTGGTTACACCTGGCCACAAACGGGTATAAGAAGGGTGACCGCTCAGAGCGCGGGGAGTTCTCTCCCTACACGAAGACCGAAGCCCGGGCTGAAGACTAGGTAGGACCCTGGACCCGGCCTTACAGCCCTTCTGAGGGCAAAGGCTCGGCGTGCCCAGTGGTCAAGACCCACCGGGCCAGCGGTGGGTCAGATAGCCTCCCCTAGGTCCCAGCCGGAGGACTCTAGGATAGCAGTAGACGTGTGAGTAAGTCCCACCATGATAGGAGTCTGTACCTCCTTAGGGTATCAGGAGACCTGTGTGTAGGTCCCGCTAAGTCCGGAGGCCTGTACCTTATTAGGGTATCAAGAGACCTGTGTGTAGGTCCCGCTAAGTCCGGAGGCCTGTACCTTCTTAGGGATATCGGGTGAGGGGACCCTACACCCCTTTGTGTGTTAGGGACCGTGTCAGAGGAGAAGGACGATAAACAGCGTGCCTCATAAGAAGGCTATTCGTCATTATACAACACTACACTAGTACAGCACCAGTGTATAGTGTAGTGTATAGTGTAGTGCACTAGTACAGCCACACCGGTCGTGTGTTGGAGAGTAAATCCACGACAACATTTACAATCCGAGTGCGACGTTTCGCACAACGAGCATCCACAGGCGGGCAGCCAGAACCGTGGAGAAATCCTCCGGTTTCGTCCTCATCATCCTGCACGGTATCCACGCCGCAGCCCGGCCGTGAGAACCGCTGGCCACCACCACCACCTCGAGCGGAAACGTTGGGAAACGGGCGCGATAGTTTATTTATATATTTAGTTTTATTTCTTTTATAATTACACGCGAAGTGCGAGCCAGTTCCGCCTTTTTTTCTCCGTGTTTTCTGTGTGTGTGTGTTTTGTGTGTTTTCTCTGTGTGTGTTTTCTCTGTGTGTGTGTTTTCTCTGTGTGTTTTCTCTGTGTGTGTGTTTTCTCTGTGTGTGTGTGTTTTCTGTGTGTGTTTTCTGTGTGTGTGTTTTCTGTGTGTGTTTTCTGTGTGTGTGTTTCCTGTGTGTGTTTTCTGTGTGTGTGTGTGTTTTCTGTGTGTGTGTTTTCTCTGTGTGTGTGTTTTCTCTGTGTGTGTGTTTTCTCTGTGTGTGTGTGTTTTCTGTGTGTGTTTTCTCTCTGTGTGTGTTTTCTCTGTGTGTGTGTTTTCTGTGTGTGTTTTCTCTGTGTGTGTTTTCTGTGTGTGTTTTCTCTCTGTGTGTGTTTTCTCTGTGTGTGTTTTCTGTGTGTTTTCTCTGTGTGTGTTTCTTTCTGTGTGTGTGTGTGTTTTCTGTGTGTGTGTTTTCTCTGTGTGTGTGTGTTTTCTCTCTGTGTGTGTGTGTTTTCTCTGTGTGTGTGTGTGTTTTCTGTGTGTGTGTTTTCTGTGTGTTTCCTGTGTGTGTTTTCTGTGTGTGTGTGTTTTCTGTGTGTGTGTTTTCTGTGTGTGTTTTCTGTGTGTGTGTGTTTTTCTCTGTGTGTTTTCTGTGTGTGTGTTTCAGCCCCCTAACTCCGTGTTGGAGAGAGAAGAGAGAGGAGAGAGAGAAGAGGAGAGAGAGAGAAGAGGAGAGAGAGAAGAGGAGAGAGGGAAGAGGAGGAGAGAGAGAGAGGAAGTAAATGAGTGGACGATAGCGAGCAGCTGTCTAGAACGACTCACTAGCGGGGAGGGGGGCGGGGAAGAGGGGGTCGGGGGGAGGGCGCGGGTTTTTAGGGGGAGGGGGGCTTGGGGGGGGGGGCGTGTGGGGGAAGGGGCCGGTTTTGGGTGGGGGAGGGGGTGGGTTTTAGGGGGGAGGGTTTTGGGTGGGGGAGGGGGCGGGTTTTAGGGGGGGAGAGTTTTGGGGGGGCAGGGAGCGGGTGGGGGAGGGGGGTGGGTTTTGGGCAGGAGGGTTTTGGGGGGCAGTGGGGGAGGGGTTTTTTTTGGGGGGGGGGCGGTGGAGAGGGGCGGAGAAAATTGGGGTAGGTCTTGCGGGGGAGACCTCCCCAACAAAGGCAAAGATCCCCCGTATAGCCTTAACAGACTGTTGGGGCAAGTGCCCATAGCGAGCACTGATGATAGCCACCAAGGCATACCGGTCGGAGGCAGGAAGACCAACACGACGCCCGGCCGCCTTTGTTTCCCCAATACTGTGATGTTGATGACGCACCGCACCAGGTACTCATGTAAGGGTTGAGTCGACCTAGGGGAGGCCCGGGACCGGTTCAAATGCTCGCCGAGCACTTACATGCAACAGCCGCCTATTGGCCACTAAGTGGCGGTGACGTCACCACGGCGCCTGTGCCAGGCTAGGTGCACATTGAGGCCACGTGAAGCGTCGAAGGGCCCTCGCTGCTGGAAGGTCACGGGACAGCCCCAGGCCGGTGCCATGGGTTGACTGAGATGACCGGCAGATGCACCACCTGTGCCAAACTTTGCTGCGTTTTAGCCGCCCGGCGTTCCGCTCGTTGTTGTGAGCGTCGCTCCTCCACTATTGCTGGATGGTGACTGCCTCTAACTGTCCAGTAGCAGCGTCCTTCACGAACCTCCTCCTCCTCCACAGAGGCCAAATATTGACACCGCTGGTACCGGTCATCGGAAAGTCCACTCAGCTCTACACCCTCCTGTCCCCCATCACTCCATCTCTTCTCCAGCGTGTGCCCAGCCCAATTGTCCTCTATGCACTCGAACAGAAGCTGCTTGGGGCATACGGTGGCTGGGCATTGCGTGGCTGGGCATACGGTGGCCGGGCATACGGTGACCGGGCATGCGGTGACTGGGCATGCGGTGACCGGGCATGCGGTGACCGGGCATGCGGTGGCTGGGCATGGCTCCAGGCTACGTGGCCCAGCCAACGCAGCCTCACCCGCAGGAGGAGTTCACCGATGGGACTGTGTCCAGCTCTTTCAAGGACCTGTGAGCTCCTCACACAATCCGGTCTGGTTAAACCCCGAGCGTGGATCGTAGGTGGGCAGTGCCAGCCTGAACGGCTTCAGCTTGCGACGATGTTCCTTTAAAGGGGCGGGGTCCACGTTTTGCAAGCCGAGACAAGGGAGGGCATGACTGTGGTCGAGAAGACCCCGGGGGGAGCTTCGTGCGGAGAGGCAGACAGCTTCCACGCGCAGCCTTACGTAACCGACGAAAGAGATAACGGCATCTTGACTCAGTTTGGACATGTAGACCATGAGCTGTTAAGCCAGAGCTGGTCATGAGCATGCTGCCCAGGTACTGGCAACTCCTCCACTCTCTCTACGCTTGCCCCATCGCAATTGAGGGGGGCGGGGGCGGGGTGGAGTGTTTGATGACACAGAGCAACCCGGGCAGAAGTTCTTAGCTCCTTCTCAAGAGTGGGCAGCAATTACCAGGTCATCAGCATGCACGACAACATGCCTGGGCCAATTCGGGAGCCATCCCCTTGACCGCACTCTGGCACCAGCATTCCCATTTTTATCTGAACCAGGTGGGGAAAAAAAGAAAACGCACCGGCACATCCATTTGAAGGCGTTTTCCAATGATGTGGCCCGACACGTGGATCAGAGGGGATCGCAGTCGCGTCCCAAAGCGGACAGGAAAGGGCTCTCTCCCGACCACGCAGCTTCACCCCCGGGGGGCCTTCCCGCTATCACGAAAGTCCCGAATTACAGACGCCGAACTAAACTAGGCAATTCTAGATTTGAAGCTTTCGTGACTGCAGGGGGTCCACACTCTTTGGTTCCATTCGGTAAAGGCACGTAGGTAAACAAAAAAAATAAAATCACGACGTTTCGGCCACAACACAAGCGGCCTTCATCAGGTGAAGGGACCAAAACTGTCCAGAGGACAGCGTTGGAGTGAAGAAAGTCAAGCGCAGGTCACCTCCTTTTTTTTCTGTTAACCCCCTCACAGCTTAAAGGAGGCGACCTGCGCTTGACTTTCTTCACTCCAACGCTGTCCTCTGGACGGTTTGGTCCCTTCACCTGATGAAGGCCGCTTGTGTTGTGGCCGAAACGTCGTGATTTCTGTTGTTTTTTTTTACCTACGTGACTTTACCGAATAGAACCAAAGAGTATAAACTAAGTGATCTTTTTGATCTTGATTTGAAGCTTTCGTGACTGCAGGGATCCATACTCTTTGGTTCTTTCGGTAAAGTCACGGTGGGTAGACAAAACATATTAGATGGGACGACCACTTGTGTGGCGATCGAAACGTCGTGATCTATTATTGTTATTTTTCAACGTGACTTTACCGAAAGAACCACAGCATATGAACAAGTAATTATTGAAAGCACAAAGAGCAACCCAAAGCCTCGACCTATTGATGGTATCGATGATGATGATGACGAGGAACGCCACGGTGGCAATGAGATGTTAACTACCTCGCCTAGTATACAGGAGGTCGTGGGTACGATCGAAACCCTGATGCCTGCTGTGTATTTGGAGTTTGCGTGTCTCTCTCTATCTCTCTCATCACCATCATCATGGTGGCTAGGAGATGTTAACTACCTCGCCTGGTGTACAGGAGGTCGTGGGATCGATCTAAACCCTGACGCCTGCTGCTGCTGTATATTTGGAGTTTGCGTGTCTCTCTCTCATCATCATCACGGTGGCTAGGAGATGTTAACTACCTCGCCTGGTATACAGGAGGTCGTGGGTTCGATCTAAACCCTGACGCCTGCTGCTGCTGTATATTTGGAGTTTGTGTGTGCCTCTCTCTCACTCACCGCGTTCCTATGGATTTCTCTCCGGGTCCTGCGGGTTTTCCCGGTCCACATTTAGAATCAACATCACCCGATTTTGAGTATTCGCCTGCGAACACTTCGCTGAGCTATCATTTGTGGCCAGGCCGCTTTTGAAAAAGAGCTCTGTAGCTCAGTGGTGGGTATGACCTATTCAAATAAACAAAGGTTCAGTAATGTAGTCAGTTTATTTGGTCAATAAAGACGAGATGTAGGTCCTGTTGCAATTCCATACAGACTCTGCATATCCCTTCCCACTTCTGCAGCAGATCGTGAGCACGCCACTCACAAGGAAAATGTGGCCAACACCACACCCGGCCGCCTTTGTCTTCCCAGCGGTGATGTTCAGCACACTGCGCCGGGTACTCGTTTAAGGCTGAGTCGACCTAGGGGAGGCCCGGGCGCGGTTGAAATATTCGCCACTGCTATCGGTCGTGGGCGGAAATCGAACACAGGTCACCGGGTTCGTAGCGCAGTGCGCTAACCACTGCGCCACCGCTCGCATACACGAACACACACATCAATAGTGACATTCACATCTACATATCCTGACAAACACACATCAATAGTGACATTCACAGACACACATCCTCACACACACACACACACAGACATCAATACTAGCAGTCATACACACTTACATATCCACACACATTACTGACAGTCAAAAGACAAAGACCCCCCGTATAGCCTTTAACAGACTGTCGGGGCAAGTGCTGTTAGCGAGTCGCAGCACCTATGAAGGCCGGCACGGCACACGAGGGGGTGGGTGGCCAGCACCACGCCCGGCTGCCTTTGTCTCCCCAGCGGCGATGTTTACTACACACCGCACCAGGAACGCATTTGAGGCTGAGTCGACCTAGGGGAGGCCCAGCATCGGTTCAAATAATCGTCACCGGTGTTGACCGTGATCGGGAATTGAACTCGGGTGGCCGGGTTCGTAGCGCAGCGCGCTAAGCGCTCCACCACCGCTCCCCACACACGCATACACACACGTACATCAATATTAACAGTCACACATACACATATCCTCACACACACACACGTACATCAATACTGACAGTCACACACAACAAAAACAACCGCCATTCGCCACCAAGTGGCGGTGACGTCACCACGACGCTTGTGCCAGGCTATGTGCAAGTTGAGGCCACGTGAAGTGTCGAACGCCCGCTGGCAGGAGGTCACGGGACAGACCCAGGTGCCACGGATCGACTGAGATGACTGAGATGACTGGCTGATGCACCACCTGTGCCCCCTACTGTGCGAACTTGCTGTGCTTTAGCCACCCGGTGCTCCGCTCGTTGTGAGCGTCGCTCCTCCACCCTCCGTTATTGTTGGAGGTCGACTGCCTCCAACTGCCCAGTAGCGTCCTTCACGAGCCTCCTCCACAGAGGCCGATCTTGACACCGCTGGTACCAGTCATCGGCAAGTCCACTCAGCTCCACGTCATCCTGTACCACATCACTCCATCTCTTCTCTAGCCCGTGCCGCGCCCGTTTAGCCCCCTCGATCCGGCCGAACAAAAGCTGTTTCGGCATGCGGTGGCTGGGCATGTGGGCGACATGACCCAGCCAACGCAGCCTTGCCTGCTGGAGGAGCTCACCGATGGGACCTTGCCCAGATCTTTAAAAGATTTGTGAGCTCCTCACACAATCCAGTCTGGTTAAACCCAGGATGGATCATAGGCAGGCTAGCCTAAATGTTTCCAACCGGCGAAGATGTTCCATTAGGGGGGTCCACGTTTCGCAAGCGTAGAGAAGGGAGGGAATGACCATGGTCGAGAAGACCTGAAGCTTAGTGCGGAGCGACAGACCAGGTAGCTTCCACACAGCGTTACGCAACCGATGAAAAGATATTGCCGCTTGACTGATTCGGAGTGACACCTCTGCTGTTAAACTGGAGCCAGTCATAAGCACACTGCCCAGGTATGGGAAACTCTCCACTCTCTCCACAACTGCCCCATCACCGTTTGGGAGTTGTGGGGGTGGAGTGTCCGATGGTACAAAATACCCAGGCAGGTTCTTAGTTTTGGTGGGGCTGATGGTAAGGCCCCATCTCTTAGTGGCACGCTCCAGTCTCAGCACCAGCGTCTCCAACTCCTCCTCTGAATGAGCAGCTATTACCAAATCATCCGCATACATAACGTGGTTGAGCAATAGGGAGCCATCCCTTCACCACACCCAGGCATCGATCAGCCTCCCATTATATCTGTACCATATGGAGATTCCCCCGGTACAGCTATTGAAGGCTTCACGAACTACGTGGTCAAAATAGATGTTAAATAATGTGGGAGCCAGAGGACATCCCTGTCGCACCCCAAGGTGTACAGGGAATGGCTCTGACTCCCGGCCACGTAGTTTTACCCGGGCCCGCTGGCGAGGCGATGTTGAATAATCCTTGCCAGGACCTTTCCCGGGAAAGTCACACACACAACCTCATACACACACACGTACACTGACAGTAGCACACACACAAAGATCCCCCACATAGCATTAACAGACTGTAGGGGCAAGTGCTGTTAGCGAGCACCTATGAAGGCCGGAACGGTACACGAGGGAGTGGGTGGCCAGGACCACGCCCGACCGCCTTTGTCTCCCTAGTGGCAATGTTTACACACCGCACCAGGTACTCATTTGAGGCTGAGTCGACCTAGGGGAGGCCCGGGACCGGTTCAGATAATCGTCACTGGTGTTGGCCGTGAGCGGGAATCGAACCCGGGTCGCCAGGTTCATAGCGCAGCGCGCTAACCACTACACTATCGCTCCCCCCCCTCATACACACACACGTACACCAATACTGACAGTCACACACACACACCCCCTCACACACACACACCCTCACACACACACACGTACACCAATACTGACAGTCACACACACACACACCCTCACACACACACACCCTCACACGTACACCAATACTGACAGTCACACACACACACCCTCACACACACACGTACACCAATACTGACAGTCACACACACCCTCACACACACACACATGTACACCAATACTGACAGTCGTACACACACACACACTCTGACGCGACACCAGCACTGATAGACCACCAGACGCGCCAGCACGAACCACCCCACGTGCGTCTCTCACCCTGCATGTGCATGTGTGTGTGTGGGCGTTCGACACTTCACGTGGCCTCAAGGTGCACATAGCCTGGCACAAGCGTCGTGGTGACGTCACCGCCACTTAGTGGCGAATGGCGGTTGTTGTTGTTGTGTGACAGAGAGAGTCCGACGGACGATGACGGGGAATGACCACGTGGAGTCCTCCTGTCGGCAAGTGCTGGCACAGCGGTTAGCGCTACGAACCCGGCCACCCGAGTTCGATTCCCGCCCACGGCCACCAACACCGGTGACGCCTCTCCTAGGTCGACTCGGCCTCAAATGAGTGCCTGGTGCGGTGCGTAGTAAACATCGCCACTGGGGGAGACAAAGGCGGCCGGGCGTGGTGCTGGCCACCCACCCCCTCGTGTGCCGTGCCGGTCTTCATAGGTGCTCGCTACTCGCTAACAGCACTTGCCCCAACAGTCTGTTAAAGGCTACGCGGGGAGTCTTTGTTACATCACAGGATCTCATCTTATATTTCGGGGGCGCGCATTCTGCTGCAGCTTAAGGCGCGCTTCTATAACATCGCTAAAAATCGGTAACAAAATAGGGTCGGAATCAGGATATTTATTTATACTGGAGGAAACCGATGAGCTATAAAGCTCTTTCCCACCGATGTCCAGTAGGGCCGAGGAATGAGCACACACGGCAGGGGAGGGGGTCATGGAATGCCCCCTAGGGGAGGGAGGTGACGGAGTGGAGGGGCGAGGAGAGGGAAGAGGAAGGGAGTGGAGGTGAGGCTGAGAGAGAAGAGAGAGAGAGGACCGGATGGAGGTTTAAGGAAGGGGACGGTGAGTTTGGGAGGCCTTCACCCAGCAGTGGATTGACCACGGCTGATGATGGATGATGGTGGTGGTGATGACGGTGATGACGACGATGGCAATGACGACGATGATGGTCGTGGTGATGGTGGATTATGGTGATGACGACGGCGATGACGACGTTGGTGATGATGGCGACGACAGTGATGATGATCAGTTTAACGCGTAGGCTTTCGCGACCAATATTATTCATAATAAAGGTTTTTGGGTTAGATCGCGTTTATTTATAAATGTGTCGTAACCCTCCACCACCCGACACGGCCAATCAGCAAAAAAAGTGTCACGTTGACAAAAAGACAAAATAGTTCACTACTTTAGCCCACCGGTGTGTTGAAGAGTGAATCCACATTTACAGTTTGAGTACGACGTAAATGTGGATTCACTCTTCAACACACCGGTGGGCTAAAGTAGTGAACTATTTTGTCTTTTTGTCAACGTGACACTTTTTTTTGCTGATTGGCCGTGTCGGGTGGTGGAGGGTTACGACACATTTATAAATAAACGCGATCTAACCCAAAGACCTTTATTATTGAGTGATGATGATGATGATGATGACGGTGGACGATTATGATTGCCACACCGAACGGAGCGTGACGAAGCAGCCTGTGAGATCTGTGCCGATGACCTCTGGGCCACGCACGGTCGAGCGTCACTCTCCACCCTGCCGCGGAGAGTAACGCTCGTCAGCGCAGGCGGTAACGGAGCCCAGAACGCTGGGGATGAAATCTGGCCGGTGGGAGCGAAGATTCCACGTGGGACGTGATATTATTTCGTGCGATCCAAACTAAACTAACGCTAAAAACAATGTTTTATTTCACCAGGTAAGGCCCCGCTGAGCTGTGAAGCTCCTTGGTTCAGAATTTGACCCAGGCTATCACAAATGAGAGTGCAACGAAGTGGCTTCATCAGGTCGACATTTATAGGAGACAGAAACCGGAGGACCCGGAGAAAAATCCACGTGACCACGGGAAGAACACACAAACTCCAAATACGCAGCAGCAGGCATCGGGGTCAAACATCGAACCAACGACCTCCTGCACACCAGGCGAGGTAGTTAACATCTCCTAGCCGCCGTGGTGCCCTGGTGACCAGCCTGAGACTATTAACTCGCGACACCAGAGACGTTTGCGTGATCAGCACCCCGTCTCTGTGTAAGTCTATGGGTCTCTGTGTAAGTCTATGGGTCTCTGTGTGAGTCTATGGGTCTCTGTGTGAGTCTATGGGTCTCTGTGTAAGTCTATGGGTCTCTGTGTGAGTCTATGGGTCTCTGTGTGAGTCTATGGGTCTCTGTGCGAGTCTATGTGCCTCTGTGTGAGTCTATGGGTCTGTGTGAGAGTCTATGGGTCTCTGTGTAAGTCTATGGGTCTCTGTGCGAGTCTATGGGTCTCTGTGAGAGTCTATGGGTCTCTGTGTGAGTCTATGGGTCTCTATGTGAGTCTATGGGTCTCTGTGTAAGTCTATGGGTCTCAGTGTGAGTCTATGGGTCTCTGTGCGAGTCTATGGGTCTCTGTGTGAGTCTATGGGTCTCTGTGTGAGTCTATGGGTCTCTGTGCAAGTCTATGGGTCTCTGTGTGAGTCTATGGGTCTCTGTGCGAGTCTATGGGTCTCTGTGCGAGTCTATGTGCCTCTGTGCGAGTCTATGGGTCTGTGTGAGTGTCTATGGGTCTCTGTGTAAGTCTATGGGTCTCTGTGTGAGTCTGTGGGTCTCTGCGCGAATCTATGGGTCTCTGCGTGAGTCTGTGGGTCTCTGTGTGAGTCTGTGGGTCTCTGTGTGAGTCTGTGGGTCTCTGTGCGAGTCTATGGGTCTCTGTGAGAGTCTATGGGTCTCTGTGTGAGTCTATGGGTCTCTGCGTGAGTCTGTGGGTCTCTGTGCGAGTCTATGGGTCTCTGTTTGAGTCTATGGGTCTCTGTGTGAGTCTATGGGTCTCTGTGTGAGTCTATGGGTCTCTGTGTGAGTCTATGGGTCTCTGCGAAAATCTATGGGTCTCTGTGTGAGTCTATGGGTCTCTGTGTGAGTCTGTGGGTCTCTGTGTGAGTCTATGGGTCTCTGTGTGAGTCTATGTGTCTCTGTGCGAATCTATGGGTCTGTGTGAGTCTATAGGTCTCTGTGTGAGCCTATAGGTCTCTGTGCGAGTCTATGGGTCTCTGTGTGAGTACATGTGTCTCTGTGCGAGTCCATGGGTCTCTGTGAGTCTATGGGTCTCTGTTTGAGTCTATGGGTCTCTGTGCGAGTCCATGGGTCTCTGTGAGTCTATGGGTCTCTGTTTGAGTCTATGGGTCTCTGTGCGAGTCTATGGGTCTCTGTGTAAGTCTATGGGTCTCTGTGTGAGTCTATGGGTCTCTGTGTGAGTCTATGGGTCTCTGTGTGAGTCTTTGGGTCTCTTTGTGAGTCTACGGGTCTCTGTGTGAGTCTATGTGTCTCTGTGCGAGTCCATGGGTCTCTGTGAGTCTATGGGTCTCTGTTTGAGTCTATGGGTCTCTGTGCGAGTCTATGGGTCTCTGTGTAAGTCTATGGGTCTCTGTGTGAGTCTATGGGTCTCTGCGCGAGTCTATAGGTCTCTGTGTGAGTCTATGGGTCTCTGTGTGAGTCTATGGCTCTCTGCGCGAGTCTATGGGTCTCTGTGTAAGTCTATAGGTCTGTGTGAGTCTATGGGTCTCTGTGTGAGTCTATGGCTCTCTGCGCGAGTCTATGGGTCTCTGTGTAAGTCTATGGGTCTCTGTGTGAGTCTATGGGTCTCTGTGTAAGTCTATGGGTCTCTGTGTGAGTCTATGGGTCTCTGTGTGAGTCTATGGGTCTCTGTGTGAGTCTATGGGTCTCTGCGCGAGTCTATGGGTCTCTCTGTGTGAATCATCATAAGAATACAAACATGAATATTGTACAACAGTGGGGTGGAGTTGCGGAGCAATGGTTAGCACCATGGTGGTGCTGGTGGTGATCAAACCAACCCATGGCACGACCTGGGTCTGTCCGGTGACCTCCTGCCGGCGAGCCTTCGACACTCCGTGCGATGGCCTCAGAGTGCCACCTGGCCCGGCACAGGCGCCGTGGTGACGTCACCGTCGCTTAGTGGCGAACGGCGGCTGTGGAATCGTTTCGTTGGTGGTGGTGGGGACTCCCGCGTGGTGTGAGAATCAGGTGAGAGTCAACCATTGGGAGCCGCCTGCCTTTGCAGGAAGATCCTGATGATGGAAGTCGGCTGATCGCTGCGCGGTCCACCAACGGTGGCAGAGTCGTCCGGAGGAAGCCGTTGGTGGTGGAAGAATCTGCCGGTAGCGGTGGAGTCCACCGGTGGTGTTGGTGGTGGAGTCCACCGGTGGTGTTGGTGGTGGAGTCCACCGGTGGTGTTGGTGGTGGAGTCCACCGGTGGTGTTGGTGGTGGAGTCCACCGGTGGTGTTGGTGGTGGAGTCCACCGGTGGTGTTGGTGGTGGAGTCCACCGGTGGTGTTGGTGGTGGAGTCCACCGGTGGTGTTGGTGGTGGAATCCACCGGTGGTGGAGTCTGCCGGTGGTGGTGGTGGTGGTGTCAGCCCACGGTGGTGGTGAATCACGTTGGTGGTGACCACGGCCGACAAAATCCACCACCACCACCACCACCGCTCTCGGCAAACTCCGCCGGTAGCAGCGTTGGTGGTGGATTTCGCACCGCGGCGGCGGCGGTGGAGTCCGCCCGCGGCGCTGGGCGCCGGTGTCGGCGCCTCTCCGGCTCACAGGAGGAGCGCCCGCACCTGCTGCGGCGTGGGCTGCATGCCGGCCGCGGTGACGGCGTCCCCGTAGCGGCTGTCGAGGCGATGGACCGCGTCGTACACCTCGGCGTAGGCCGTGCTCACGAGCGCCGCGGCTCGCGCGCAGACCACCTCCCTGCGCGCACAGACAAAGGTCCCCCGTGTAGCTCACGCGGGCCGTGAGCGAGGAGCAGCGCCCACGGAGGGCCGGGGGTGGCGTGCGCCTTGGCCTCCCCGGCCGCCTTGGCCTCCCCGGCGGCCGATGTGTTTCATGCGCCGCGCCGGCTGCTCTGTGGAGAATGATTTGACCCCGGGGAGGTAACCAGCGCCCGGTGCCCTGTACATGAAGCAGGCGCCCTCCTCAGCCTCCTTCAGTTCCTCTCCTGAAGCCTCACCTCTTCGCCATTGCCCATGGAACGAACGTACGGCGCGTGCGACGTGAGCGAGAGCGCGTGACACGTGACACACGTGACACACGTGACACGCGTGTGCGACGTGAGCCCGTACGTACTTGAGGCTGGAGCTGTGCAGCAGCTGCAGCTGCGGCAGGGTGTGCGAGTCAGGAGATGAGAGGTACCGAGAGAACTGGACCTGCATGGAGGTGAGGGGTCAGAGATGTACGTGTGTATGTAAGTTGCATTTATTTCGCACCGCACGTAGCCAACCGTGCTAATCGGAGGTGATGATTCATAATAAAGGTTTTTGGGTGATGAGCATGTACCGCCGAGATCCTGGGTTCGAGCCCTGGGTCTCTGTGTCTGTGTGTGTCTCTCTCTCTCTGAAGGTTCATCATGGCCCTGTCACAAACATTGAGCCAGCACTGCTGACATTTTGGGTGATGGTGATGTGATAATGCTCACGAAAATGATCATGATAATTGTGATCGTGATTGTCATGATAATGATGTCTGCGTTGATAATGATGACAATGCTGCTCGTGATTATGTTTCTGATAATGCTGATGACGATATTTGTGATGCTGATGATGGTGGTGGTGATGACGATGATGACCGTGACGATGCTTGTAATTATGATAATAAAGATGACAAATGCGTTTGAGTGCGATAATTACGAAGCGGTGTGTGATAACGCTGACAATGTTTGTGGTAATGCTGACGAATATGACGATGCTTGTGATGACAATGATGACGATGATGACTATGACGATGATGATGACTGTGCTTGTGATGACAATGATGACGATGATGATGACGATGATGATGACGACTATGCTTGTGATGACAATGATGATTATGATTACTATAATGTTGATGGCGATGATGATGACCATGATGATGATGATTAGGCTTGTGATGACAATGATGATGACGATGACGACTATGCTTGTGATGACAATGATGATTATGATTACTATAATGTTGATGGCGATGATGATGACCATGATGATGATGATGATTAGGCTTGTGATGATCACGATGACGATGTCTCACCATGGCCGCTTTCACAGAGGACTCATCCATCCCTGGTATTTGAGACAGGGGGCCCTGAAACGTGAATCGCAACAACATCACTCACGGTTAACACTCGCCCACCATCATCCCGTCCAATATCCCTCCGCGGTGAATAAAAAACGGAGTACCACTCTGTGCCAGGTCAACAGCGGCTGGCCTTTCTCCAGATTGACTAACCCCTGCCATGAGATTGTGAACTTTTATGTTTATTTCACCAGGTAAGGACCACTGAGCGGGGCCACACATGAATGACAGGTCAACGAAGTGGCTCATCACGTGGAAATTGACAGCGGCCAAATGCTCTAAATGCATGTTTCTAATTGTGGAGAAAAAGACAAAACGACCACAGAGAGAGAGGGAGAGAGGGAGACACGCAAACTCCAAAAATACAGGAGTCGGGGTCGGAATCGAACCCCCAACCTCCTGTATACCAGGAAAGGGGAAGTAGGCGAGACCCAAGGGATGGGTAAACAACTCGGGAGGTTGGTAATCAGAGGAGGAGGCTGAGATGGGCAGGGACACGTGGGGATGGTGGAGTAGGATGGGATGAGCAGCTTGGAGGTTGGGGTTCAGGGTGTGATGGGTGACCCAGATGGCAAGGGGCGGAGAAAACCCAGAAGGTTGGCAACCAAGGGGAAGAGAAGACCTAAAGCCAGATGATGGTGGTGATAGTGGTGAAAGATGGTGATGATGAGGCCTGGTCTGTGAGGCCTAGTCAGTGAGGCCTACCTGGTGAGGCCGAGTCTGCGAGGCGTAGTCAGAATCAGAATATTTATTTACGCTGGTGGAATCGGATGAGCTATAACGCTCTTTTTCACAGATGTCCAAGTAGGGGTGGGTCAACATGTTACAGCAATAAACAATACAAAAACACGATAGGAGTGCAAAGTATAAGAGAGGTAAACAAATCAATTAAACATATTTACAAATAAAACTAAACATTGTTATCTTAGCAGGTAAAGCCCACTGAGGTATTAACTTATTTTTCAGAAGTGACCTGGACACAAATGATAGCTCAACAAAGTGGCTTACCATGTGGAAATGTATAGCTTAGTCTGTGAGGCCTAGTCTGTGAGGCCTCGTTTGTGAGGCCTAGTCTGTGAGGCCTAGCTGTTGAAGCCTAGTCTGTGAGGCCTAGCCGGTGAGGCCTAGCTGGTCAGGCCTTGTCTGTCAAGTCTAGCCTGTGAGGCCTAGCCGGCCAGGCCTGCTCTGTGAGGCCTAATCTGCAAGGCCTAGCTGGTTAGGCCTAGTCTGTTAAGCCTAGGCTGTAAGGCCTAGTCTGTGAGGTATAGCCTGTGAGGCCTAGTCTGTGAGGCCTAGTCTGTGAGGCCTAGCCGGTGAGGCCTAGTCTGTGAGGCCTAGCATGTGAGGCCTAGCTGTTGATGCCTAGTTCGTGAGGCCTAGCCTGTGAAACCTCGTCTGTGAGGCCTAGCATGTGAGGTCTAGCTGGTGAGGCCTAGCTGGTGTTGCCTAGTATGTGAGGCCTAGTTTGTGAGGCCTAGCTGGTGAGGCCTGGCTGGTGAGGCCGAGTCTGTGAGGCCTAGTCTGTGAGGCATAGCTGGTGAGGCCTAGTCTGTGAGGGCTAGTCTGTGAGGCCTAGCCTGTGAGACCTAGTCTGTGAGTCCTAGCTGGTGAGGCTTAGTCTGTGAGGCCTAGTCTGTGAGAGCTAGCTGGTGAGGCCTAGCTGGTGAGGCCTAGCTGGTGAGACCTAGCTCGTGAGGCCTAGCTT
Source organism: Petromyzon marinus (assembly GCF_048934315.1). Lineage (NCBI taxonomy): Eukaryota > Metazoa > Chordata > Hyperoartia > Petromyzontiformes > Petromyzontidae > Petromyzon > Petromyzon marinus. Next base: position 8,233,133 of record NC_133730.1, read on the forward strand.
GTGAGGCCTAGTCTGTGAGGCCTAGCTGGTGAGGCCTAGTCTGTAAGGCCAAGCTGGTGAGGCCTAGTCGGTGAGGCCTAGTCTGTGAGGCCTAGCTGGTGAGGCCTAATCTATGAGGCATAGCTGGTTAAGCCTAGTCTGTGAGGCCTAGCTAGTGAGGCCTAATCTATGAGGCATAGCTGGTTAGGCCTAGTCTGTGAAGCCTAGCTGGTGATGCCTAGCCAGGGAGGCCTAGCCCGTGAGGCCTAGTCTGTGAGGCCTAGCCTGTGAGGCCTAGCCTGTGAGGCCTAGTCTGAGGCCTAATCTGTGAGGCCTAGCCGTTGAGACCTCGTCTGTGAGGCCTAGCATGTGAGGCCTAGCCTGTGAGGCCTAGCTGTTGAGGCCTAGTTTGTGAGGCCTAGCCTGTGAAACCTCGTCTGTGAGGCCTAGCATGTGAGGCCTAGCATGTGAGGCCTAGCCTGTGAGGCCTAGCTGCTGAGGCCTAGTCTGTGAGGCCTAGCCGGTGAGGCCTAGCTGGTCAGGCCTTGTCTGTCAAGTCTAGCCTGTGAGGCCTAGCCGGCCAGGCCTGCTCTGTGAGGCCTAATCTGTAAGGCCTAGCTGGTTAGGCCTAGTCTGTTAAGCCTAGGCTGTAAGGCCTAGTCTGTGAGGTATAGCCTGTGAGGTATAGCCTGTGAGGCCTAGTCTGTGAGGCCTAGCCGGTGAAGCCTAGTCTGTGAGGCCTAGTCTGTGAGGCCTAGCCGGTGAGGCCTAGTCTGTGAGGCCTAGCATGTGAGGCCTAGCTGATGATGCTTAGTTTGTGAGGCCTAGCCTGTGAAACCTCGTCTGTGAGGCCTAGCATGTGAGGCCTAGCTGGTGAGGCCTAGCTGGTGAGGCCGAGTCTGTGAAGCCTAGTCTGTGAGGCATAGCTGGTGAGGCCTAGTCTGTGAGGGCTAGTCTGGAGGCCTAGCTGGTGAGGCCAAGCCGGTGAGGCCTAGACTGTGAGGCCTAGCCTGTGAGGCCTAGCCTGTGAGACCTAGTCTGTGAGTCCTAGCTGGTGAGGCTTAGTCTGTGAGGCCTAGCCTGTGAGAGCTAGCTGGTGAGGCCTAGCTGGTGAGGCCTAGCCGGTGAGGCCTAGTCTGTGAGGCCTAGCTGGTGAGGCCTAGTCGGTGAGGCCTAGTCTGTGAGAGCTAGCTGGTGAGGCCTAGTCGGTGAGGCCTAGCTGGTGAGGCCTAGTCTGTGAGGCCTAGCTCGTGAGGCCTAGCTGGTGAGGCCTAGTCTGTGAGGCCTAGCTGGTGAGGCCTAGCTGGTGAGGCCTAGTCTGTGAGGCCTAGCTCGTGAGGCCTAGCTGGTGAGGCCTAGTCTGTGAGGCCTAGCTGGTGAGGCCTAGTCGGTGAGGCCTAGCTGGTGAGGCCTAGCTGGTAAGGCATAGTATGTGAGGCCTAGCTGGTGAGGCCTAGCTGGTGAGGCCTAGCTGGTGAGGCCTAGTCTGTGAGGCCTAGCTGGTGAGGCCTAGCTGGTGAGGCCTAGTCTGTGAGGCCTAGCTGGTGAAGCCTAGTCTGTGAGGCCTAGTCCGTGAGGCCTAGTCTGTGAGGCCTAGTCTGTGAGGCCTAGCTGGTGAGGCCTAGCTGGTAAGGCCTAGTCTGTGAGGCCTAGCTGGTGAGGCCTAGCTGGTGAGGCCTAGTCTGTGAGGCCTAGCTGGTGAGGCCTAGCTGGTGAGGCCTAGTCTGTTAGGCCTAACTGGTGAGGCCTAGCTGGTGAGGCCTAGTCTGTGAGGCCTAGCTAGTGAAGCCTAGCTGGTGAGGCCTAGTCTCTGAGGCCTAGCTGGTGAAGCCTAGTCTGTGAGGCCTAGTCCGTGAGGCCTAGTCTGTGAGGCCTAGTCTGTGAGGCCTAGCTGGTGAGGCCTAGCTGGTAAGGCCTAGTCTGTGAGGCCTAGCTGGTGAGGCCTAGCTGGTGAGGCCTAGCTGGTGAGGCCTAGTCTGTGAGGCCTAGCTGGTGAAGCCTAGTCTGTGAGGCCTAGTCCATGAGGCCTAGTCTGTGAGGCCTAGCTGGTGAGGCCTAGCTGGTGAGGCCTAGTCTGTGAGGCCTAGCTGGTGAGGCCTAGTCTGTGAGGCCTAGCTGGTGAGGCCTAGCTGGTGAGGCCTAGTCTGTGAGGCCTAGCTGGTGAGGCCTAGCTGGTGAAGCCTAGTCTGTGAGGCCTAGTCTGTGAGGCCTAGTCTGTGAGGCCTAGTCTGTGAGAGCTAGCTTGTGAGGCCTAGCTGGTGAGGCCTAGTCTGTGAGGCCTAGCTGGTGAGGCCTAGTCTGTGAGGCCTAGCTGGTGAGGCCTAGCTGGTGAGGCCTAGTCTGTGAGGCCTAGCTGGTGAAGCCTAGTCTGTGAGGCCTAGTCCGTGAGGCCTAGTCTGTGAGGCCTAGTCTGTGAGGCCTAGCTGGTGAGGCCTAGCTGGTAAGGCCTAGTCTGTGAGGCCTAGCTGGTGAGGCCTAGCTGGTGAGGCCTAGTCTGTGAGGCCTAGCTGGTGAGGCCTAGCTGGTGAGGCCTAGTCTGTTAGGCCTAACTGGTGAGGCCTAGCTGGTGAGGCCTAGTCTGTGAGGCCTAGCTAGTGAAGCCTAGCTGGTGAGGCCTAGTCTCTGAGGCCTAGCTGGTGAAGCCTAGTCTGTGAGGCCTAGTCCGTGAGGCCTAGTCTGTGAGGCCTAGTCTGTGAGGCCTAGCTGGTGAGGCCTAGCTGGTAAGGCCTAGTCTGTGAGGCCTAGCTGGTGAGGCCTAGCTGGTGAGGCCTAGCTGGTGAGGCCTAGTCTGTGAGGCCTAGCTGGTGAAGCCTAGTCTGTGAGGCCTAGTCCATGAGGCCTAGTCTGTGAGGCCTAGCTGGTGAGGCCTAGCTGGTGAGGCCTAGTCTGTGAGGCCTAGCTGGTGAGGCCTAGTCTGTGAGGCCTAGCTGGTGAGGCCTAGCTGGTGAGGCCTAGTCTGTGAGGCCTAGCTGGTGAGGCCTAGCTGGTGAAGCCTAGTCTGTGAGGCCTAGTCTGTGAGGCCTAGTCTGTGAGGCCTAGTCTGTGAGAGCTAGCTTGTGAGGCCTAGCTGGTGAGGCCTAGTCGGTGAGGCCTAGTCTGTGAGGCCTAGCTGGTGAGGCCTAGTCTGTGAGGCCTAGTCTGTGAGGCCTAGCTCGTGAGGCCTAGCTGGTAAGGCCTAGTCTGTGAGGCCTAGCTGGTGAGGCCTAGTCTGTGAGGCCTAGCTCGTGAGGCCTAGCTGGTGAGGCCAAGTCTGTGAGGCCTAGCTGGTGAGGCCTAGCTGGTGAGGCCAAGTCTGTGAGGCCTAGTCTGTGAGGCCTAGTCTGTGAGGCCTAGCTGGTGAGGCCTAGTCTGTGAGGCCTAGCTGGTGAGGCCTAGCTCGTGAGGCCTAGCTGGTAAGGCCTAGTCTGTGAGGCCTAGCTGGTGAGGCCTAGTCTGTGAGGCCTAGCTGGTGAGGCCTAGTCTGTGAGGCCTAGCTGGTGAGGCCTAGTCTGTGAGGCCGTGTCACCTGCTCGGGCCGGTGCTGCTGGACCCGGCTGTAGACGGCCGCCATGCCGGCACGTGTCAGCATGAGCGAAGCCTGCTCGTTCACCAGCGTGTCCAGGTGGGCCTCGATCTGAGAGAGCGAGGCGAGGGTGTGAGAGAGACGAAGAGCCGAGAGTCAGAGAGTGGAAGGAGAATAGAGTAATGGGGGAGAAACTAAAAACCCCAAAAAACTTGATCTTTATTTTTACCAGGCAAGGCCCCACTGAGCTGCGTAGCTGTTTTTTCAGAAGCGACTCTGGCCATCACAAATGACAGCTCAACGAAGTGGCTTGTCTTCATCATCATCACCATCGTCATCGTCGTCGCGTGGAAATTTATCGCAGCTCAAATACTCGAAACGCATCTTGATTCATCTTCTTTGGTTCTTTCGGTAAGGTCACGGAGAATGAGAATAAAATCATAAAATAACACGATAAAATCCTCACGACGTTTCGGCCACAACGCAAGCGGCCGTTGTGGCCGAAACGTCGTGAGGAATTTTATCGTGTTATTTTATTATTTTATTCTCATTCTCCGTGACCTTACCGAAAGAACCAAAGAAGATGAATCCTTGCAGTCACGAAAGCTTTAAATCGAAATTTGCATCTTGATTCTGAACGTGGGGGAGAAAAAATCGTAGGGCCCGGAGAAAAATCCACGCGGCCACGGGGAGAGAGAGAGAGAGACACGCAAACAGGCGTCGGGGGTTGGGATCGAACCCACAACTTCCTGCATACCAGGCGAGGGTGTTAACATCTCCTAACCACCGCCGCACCACACGGAGGGGGGGGAGTGCAGAGAATCCGATGGGCGGACCAAACCTCTCGAATCCCCCTTTGCTCTGCACCCCTTGGATCACAGCTACGGCACACGCACACACACAAGGTACGCGCTGGTGGCCACCCATCCCAGCGCTAGCCCGGCGCGGCCCTGCACAGCATTCCAAGGTTCCAACGACATGTGAAGAATCCTTGGGAGAGAAGGGAGCCGGAGGGAGGGGAGGCCACAAAGACAAAGATCCCCGCCCCCAGTGTAGCCTGCACAGGCTGTTGGGTAAAGTGCTTTTCGCAAGCATCACGTAAAAGGCCCGCAATGGGGTGTGGCCAGAAAAAAACACGCACGCCCAGCCGCCTTTGTCTCTCCAAGTGCCAACGTTTACACACCGTACCAGGTGATCGTTTCAGGCTGCGTCGACCTAGGAGGGGCACCAGCACCGCTCAGATATTTGTTACCGATGTTGGCTGTGAGCAGGAACCGCTCTTAGGCCTTCCCCTAGGTCGACTCAACCTTAAATGAGTTACCTGGCGCGATGTCTAAACGTCGTCACTGGGGAGACAAAGGCGGCCGGGCGTGGTGCTGGCCACCCACCCCCTCGTGTGCCGTGCCGACCATCACAGGTGCTGCTCGCTAACAGCACTTGCCCCGACAGTCTGTTAAGGCTATATGGGGGACCTTTGTCTTTACCACCGCTCCCCACACACACACACACACACGTTAACCCGCCCCCCTGCCGGTGTCACCTGCAGCTGGAGGAGGTCGAGTCGCTGCTCGGTGAACTCGTGGGGGGCCAGGGCCCCCCTCATGGCGTAGAGGGAGTTGACGAGGAAGACGGCCATGGGAACGGCCGACAGGGAGCTGGCACACACGGTGCACACGTTGAGCAGAGGGTCCAGCAGGCACGAGACCACCTGGGGGAGACACGTGGGGGAGACACGTGGGGGAGACACGTGGGGAGACACGTGGGGGAGACACGTGGGGAGACACGTGGGGGAGACACGTGGGAGAGACACGTGGGGGAGACACGTGGGGGAGACACGTGGGGAGACACGTGGGGGAGACACGGGGGGAGTTACACGTGGGGGAGACACGTGGGGAGACACGTGGGAGAGACACGTGGGGAGTTACACGGTGCACACGTTGAGCAGAGGGTCCAGCAGGCACGAGACCACCTGGGGGACACGTGGGGGAGACACGTGGGGGAGACACGTGGGGGAGAGACACGTGGGTGAGAGACACGTGGGAGAGACACGTGGGTGAGAGACACGTGGTAGAGACACGTGGGGGAGACACGTGGGAGAGACACGTGGGGAGACACGGTGGGGGAGACACGTGGGGGAGACACGTGGGGGAGACACGTGGGAGAGACACGTGGGGGAGACACGTGGGAGAGGCACGTGGGGGAGACACAGGGGAGAGACAAGTGGGGGAGACACGTGGGGGAGACACGTGGGGAGACACGTGGGAGAGACACGTGGGGGAGACACGTGGGGGAGACACAGGAGAGAGACACGTGGGGGAGACACGTGGGGAGTTACACGTGGGGGAGACACGTGGGGGAGACACGTGGGAGAGACACGTGGGGGAGACACGTGGGAGAGGCACGGTGGGGGAGACACGTGGGGGAGACACGTGGGAGAGACACGTGGGGGAGACACGTGGGAGAGGCACGGTGGGGGAGACACGTGGGAGAGACACGTGGGGGAGACACGTGGGGGAGACACGTGGGAGCGTGGGAGAGACACGTGGGGGAGACACGTGGGAGAGGCACGGTGGGGGAGACACGTGGGGGAGACACGTGGGAGAGACACGTGGGGGAGACACAGGGGAGAGACACGTGGGGGAGACACGTGGGAGAGACACGTGGGGGAGACACAGGGGAGAGACACGTGGAAGAGACACGGTGGGGAGACACGTGGGGGAGACACGTGGGGGAGACACGAGGGTGAGACACTGGGGCGACACGGCGTGGAGAGACACGGTAGGGAGACACGTGGGGGAGACACGGGGTAGAGGAAGGTGACACAGACAATGCAGACACGGGGGAGACACGGGGAAAGAGGAAGATGCAGGGGAGAGACACAGGGAGACATGAGAAGGTGACTAGGCGTTCAGATGCATCTCTTTCTGTGTCTCCGTGTGTCCCTCTGTCTCATTGTGTGCCCCGATGTCTCCCGGCGTATCTCCGCGTCTCCTTGCGTGTCCTTGCCTCCCCGTGTCTCTCCGCATGTTTCCCCCCGCGTGACCTCGTGCCTCCCCGTCTCCCTCCCCCCCCCGTGTCCCCCCCCTCCCACCCCCGCGTGACCCCGCGTGACCCCGCGTGACCCCGTGCCTGCTGGAAGTCGGCCTGCCGGGCGTCGAGGGGCACCACGGAGGCATCGTGGGAGGTGAGGACGTCCCTCAGCAGGGACAGCGTCTGGGCCACCACCACCGGCGGGGACAGATCCGCAGGGGGACACTCCACCTGGCACCCACCACCGTCAACACCGTCAACACCGTTAGCATCGTCAGCGCCGGCAACACCGTGAGTACCATCAGCACCGTCAACACCGTTAGCATCGTCAGCGCCGGCAACACCGTGAGTACCATCAGCACCGTTAGTACCATCAGCACCGTCAACACCGTCAGTACCATCAGCGCCGGCAACACCGTGAGTACCATCAGCACCGTCAACACCGTTAGCATCGTCAGCGCCGGCAACACCGTGAGTACCATCAGCACCGTTAGTACCATCAGCGCCGTCAACACCGTTAGTACCATCAGCACCGTCAACACCGTTAGTACCATCAGCACCGTCAACACCGTTAGTACCATCAGCACCGTCAACACCGTTAGTACCATCAGCACCGTCAACACCGTTAGTACCATCAGCACCGTTAGTACCATCAGCACCGTTAGTACCATCAGTACCATCAGCACCGTTAGTACCATCAGCACCGTCAACACCGTGAGTACCATCAGCACCGTCAACACCGTTAGTACCATCAGCACCGTTAGTACCATCAGCACCGTTAGTACCATCAGTACCATCAGCACCGTTAGTACCATCAGCACCGTCAACACCGTGAGTACCATCAGCACCGTCAACACCGTGAGTACCATCAGCACCGTCAACACCGTTAGTACCATCAGCACCGTTAGTACCATCAGCACCGTCAACACCGTTAGTACCATCAGCACCGTTAGTACCATCAGCACCGTCAACACCGTTAGTACCATCAGCGCCGTCAACACCGTTAGTACCATCAGTACCATCAGCACCGTTAGTACCATCAGCACCGTCAACACCGTTAGTACCATCAGCGCCGTCAACACCGTTAGTACCATCAGTACCATCAGCACCGTTAGTACCATCAGCACCGTCAACACCGTTAGTACCATCAGCACCGTCAACACCGTTAGTACCATCAGCACCGTCAACACCGTTAGTACCATCAGCACCGTCAACACCGTGAGTACCATCAGCACCATCAACACCGTTAGTACCAACAGCACCGTCAACACCGTTAGTACCATCAGCACCGTCAACACCGTTAGTACCATCAGCACCGTCAACACCGTGAGTACCATCAGCACCGTCAACACCGTTAGTACCATCAGCACCGTCAACACCGTTAGTACCATCAGCGCCGTCAACACCGTGAGTACCATCAGCACCGTCAACACCATTAGTACCATCAACACCGTTAGTACCATCAGCACCGTCAACACCGTTAGTACCATCAGCACCGTCAACACCGTGAGTACCATCAGCACCGTCAACACCATTAGTACCATCAACACCGTTAGTACCATCAGCACCGTCAACACCGTGAGTACCATCAGCACCGTCAACACCGTTAGTACCATCAGCACCGTCAACAACGTTAGTACCATCAGCACCGTCAACACAGTGAGTACCATCAGCACCGTCAACACAGTGAGTACCATCAGCACCGTCAACACCGTCAGTACCATCAGCACCGTCAACACCGTCAGTACCATCAGCACCGTCAACACCGCGAGTACAATCAGCGCCGTCAACACCGTTAGTACCATCAGCACCGTCAACACCGTTAGTACCATCAGCACCGTCAACACCGTGAGTACCATCAGCACCGTCAACACCGTTAGTACCATCAGCACCGTCAACACAGTGAGTACCATCAGCACCGTCAACACAGTGAGTACCATCAGCACCGTCAACACCGTCAGTACCATCAGCACCGTCAACACCGTCAGTACCATCAGCACCGTCAACACCGTTAGTACCATCAGCACCGTCAACACCGTGAGTACCATCAGCACCGTCAACAACATTAGTACCATCAGCACCGTCAACACCGTTAGTACCAACAGCACCGTCAACACCGTTAGTACCATCAGCACCGTCAACACAGTGAGTACCATCAGCACCGTCAACACAGTGAGTACCATCAGCACCGTCAACACCGTCAGTACCATCAGCACCGTCAACACCGTCAGTACCATCAGCACCGTCAACACCGTTAGTACCATCAGCACCGTCAACACCGTGAGTACCATCAGCACCGTCAACAACATTAGTACCATCAGCACCGTCAACACCGTTAGTACCAACAGCACCGTCAACACCGTTAGTACCATCAGCACCGTCAACACCGTTAGTACCATCAGCACCGTCAACACCGTTAGTACCATCAGCACCGTCAACACCGTGAGTACCATCAGCACCGTCAACACCGTTAGTACCAACAGCACCGTCAACACCGTTAGTACCATCAGCGCCGTCAACACCGTTAGTACCATCAGCACCGTCAACACCGCGAGTACCATCAGCGCCGTCAGCACCGTTAGTACCATCAGCGCCGTCAACACCGTCAGTACCATCAGCACCGTCAACACCGTGAGTACCATCAGCACCGTCAACAACATTAGTACCGTCAACACCGTCAACACCGTTAGTACCATCAGCACCATCAACACCGTTAGTACCATCAGCACCGTCAACACCGTGAGTACCATTAGCACCGTCAACACCATCAGCACCATCAACACCGTTAGTACCATCAGCACCGTCAACACCGTGAGTACCATCAGCACCGTCAACACTGAGTACCATCAGCACCGTCAACACCGTTAGTACCATCAGCACCGTCAACACCGTGAGTACCATCAGCACCGTCAACACCATTAGTACCATCAGCACCGTCAACACCGTGAGTACCATCAGCACCGTCAACACCGTTAGTACCATCAGCACCGTCAACACCGTCGCCACCATTAGCACCGTCAACACCGTTAGTACCATCAGCACCGTCAACACCGTTAGTACCATCAGCACCGTCAACACCGTTAGTACAATCAGCACCGTCAGCGTCATTATCGCCATTCTCTGCAGCAGTAGCAGCATCAACATAGTGCGGTGTGGTCGGTGAAATTGTGTGGTGGTGTGGTTGACAATCAGTGTGGTGGTGTGGTTGGGGCGGTGTCGTGTGGTATTATTGAGAGTGTGTGGTGGTGTGGTTGACAATCAGTGTGGTGGTGTGGTTGAGGCAGTGTCGTGTGGTATTATTGAGAGTGTGTGGTGGTGTGGTTGACACTCATTGTGGTGGTGTGGTTGGGGCAGTGTCGTGTGGTATTATTGAGAGTGTGTGGTGGTGTGGTTGACACTCAGTGTGGTGGTGTGGTTGGGGCAGTGTGGTGTGGTAGTATTGAGAGTGTGTGGTGGTGTGGTTGACACTCAGTGTGGTGGTGTGGTTGGGGCAGTGTGGTGTGGTAGTATTGAGAGTGTGTGGTGGTGTGGTTGGGGCAGTGTGGTGTGGTATTATTGAGAGTGTGTGGTGGTGTGGTTGACACTCAGTGTGGTGATGTGGTTGACACTCAGTGTGGTGTGGTATTATTGAGAGTGTGTGGTGGTGTGGTTGACACTCAGTGTGGTGGTGTGGTTGGGGCAGTGTGGTGTGGTATTATTGAGAGTGTGTGGTGGTGTAGTTGCCACTGTGTGTGGTGGTGCGGATGGGGCGGTGTCTTGTGGTATTATTGAAAGTGTGTGGTGGTGTGGTTGTCACTGAGTGTGGTGGTGTGGTTGACACTCAGTGTGGTGGTGTGGTTGACACTCAGTGTGGTAGTGTGGTTGACACTGTGTGTGGTGGTGCTGTGATCGTCACTTCATGGTGGTGTGGTCGCCACCGTGAGTGGTGGTGTGGGTGATACAGCGTGTGGTGGGGGAGTGGTAGTGTAGTGGTCGGTGCGCTGCGCTACGAACCTGGCGACCCGAGTTTGATTCTGACTGACGATTATCTGAAACGAGCCTGAGCCTATGCTAGGTCGACTCAGCCTCAAATGAGTACCTGGTGCGGTGTGCAAACATCGCCGCTGGGGAGACAAAGGCGGCCGGGCGTGGTGCTGGCCACCCACCCCCTCGTGTGCCGTGCCGGCCTTCATAGGTGCTCGCTAACAGCACTTGGCCCCAACAGTCTGTTAAGGCTATACGGGGGATCTTTGTCTTGGTGGTGGTAGTGGTTGACACTGACTGTGGTGGTAGTGGTTGACACTGAGTGTGGTGGTAGTGGTTGACACTGTGGTGGTGGTGGTGGTAGTGGTTGACACTGAGTGTGGTGGTAGTGGTTGACACTGACTGTGGTGGTAGTGGTTGACACTGAGTGTGGTGGTGGTAGTAGTTGACACTGACTGTGGTGGTAGTGGTTGACACTGACTGTGGTGGTAGTGGTTGACAGAGTGTGGTGGTAGTGGTTGACACTGAGTGTGGTGGTAGTGGTTGACACTGACTGTGGTGGTAGTGGTTGACACTGAGTGTGGTGGTAGTGGTTGACACTGACTGTGGTGGTAGTGGTTGACACTGACTGTGGTGGTAGTGGTTGACACTGAGTGTGGTGGTAGTGGTTGACACTGACTGTGGTGGTAGTGGTTGACACTGAGTGTGGTGGTGGTAGTAGTTGACACTGACTGTGGTGGTAGTGGTTGACACTGACTGTGGTGGTAGTGTTTGACACTGACTGTGGTGCTGGTGGTAGTGGTTGACACTGAGTGTGGTGGTAGTGGTTGACACTGACTGTGGTGGTAGTGGTTGACACTGACTGTGGTGGTAGTGGTTGACAGAGTGTGGTGGTAGTGGTTGACACTGAGTGTGGTGGTAGTGGTTGACACTGACTGTGGTGGTAGTGGTTGACACTGAGTGTGGTGGTAGTGGTTGACACTGACTGTGGTGGTAGTGGTTGACACTGACTGTGGTGGTAGTGGTTGACACTGAGTGTGGTGGTAGTGGTTGACACTGACTGTGGTGGTAGTGGTTGACACTGAGTGTGGTGGTGGTAGTAGTTGACACTGACTGTGGTGGTAGTGGTTGACACTGACTGTGGTGGTAGTGTTTGACACTGACTGTGGTGCTGGTGGTAGTGGTTGACACTGAGTGTGGTGGTAGTGGTTGACACTGACTGTGGTGGTAGTGGTTGACACTGAGTGTGGTGGTAGTGGTTGACACTGAGTGTGGTGGTAGTGGTAGTAGTTGACACTGACTGTGGTGGTAGTGGTTGACACTGAGTGTGGTGGTAGTGGTTGACACTGAGTGTGGTGGTAGTGGTTGACACTGACTGTGGTGGTAGTGGTTGACACTGAGTGTGGTGGTAGTGGTTGACACTGACTGTGGTGGTAGTGGTTGACACTGACTGTGGTGGTGGTAGTGGTTGACACTGTGGTGGTGGTGGTAGTGGTTGACACTGAGTGTGGTGGTAGTGGTTGACACTGAGTGTGGTGGTGGCAGTGGTTGACACTGTGGTGGTGGTGGTAGTGGTTGACACTGAGTGTGGTGGTAGTGGTTGACACTGAGTGTGGTGGTAGTGGTTGACACTGACTGTGGTGGTAGTGGTTGACACTGAGTGTGGTGGTGGTAGTGGTTGACACTGAGTGTGGTGGTAGTGGTTGACACTGAGTGTGGTGGTAGTGGTTGACACTGAGTGTGGTGGTAGTGGTTGACACTGACTGTGGTGGCAGTGGTTGACACTGAGTGTGGTGGTGGTAGTGGTTGACACTGACTGTGGTGGTAGTGGTTGACACTGACTGTGGTGGTAGTGGTTGACACTGAGTGTGGTGGTAGTGGTTGACACTGAGTGTGGTGGTAGTGGCTGACACTGAGTGTGGTGGTAGTGGTTGACACTGAGTGTGGTGGTAGTGGTTGACACTGACTGTGGTGGTGGTAGTGGTTGACACTGAGTGTGGTGGTAGTGGTTGACACTGAGTGTGGTGGTAGTGGTTGACACTGAGTGTGGTGGTGGTAGTGGTTGACACTGACTGTGGTGGTAGTGGTTGACACTGAGTGTGGTGGTGGTAGTGTTTGACACTGACTGTGGTGGTAGTGGTTGACACTGACTGTGGTGGTGGTAGTGTTTGACACTGACTGTGGTGGTAGTGGTTGACACTGACTGTGGTGGTGGTAGTGGTTGACACTGACTGTGGTGGTAGTGGTTGACACTGAGTGTGGTGGTAGTGGTTGACACTGACTGTGGTGGTAGTGGTTGACACTGACTGTGGTGGTGGTAGTGGTTGACACTGACTGTGGTGGTAGTGGTTGACACTGAGTGTGGTGGTAGTGGTTGACACTGAGTGTGGTGGTAGTGGCTGACACTGAGTGTGGTGGCAGTGGTTGACACTGAGTGTGGTGGTAGTGGTTGACACTGACTGTGGTGGCAGTGGTTGACACTGAGTGTGGTGGTAGTGGTTGACACTGACTGTGGTGGTAGTGGTTGACACTGAGTGTGGTGGTGGTAGTGGTTGACACTGAGTGTGGTGGTAGTGGTTGACACTGACTGTGGTGGTAGTGGTTGACACTGAGTGTGGTGGTAGTGGTTGACACTGAGTGTGGTGGTGGTAGTGGTTGACACTGACTGTGGTGGTAGTGGTTGACACTGAGTGTGGTGGTAGTGGTTGACACTGAGTGTGGTGGTAGTGGTTGACACTGACTGTGGTGCTGGTGGTAGTGGTTGACACTGACTGTGGTGGTAGTGGTTGACACTGAGTGTGGTGGTGGTAGTAGTTGACACTGACTGTGGTGGTAGTGGTTGACACTGACTGTGGTGGTAGTGTTTGACACTGACTGTGGTGCTGGTGGTAGTGGTTGACACTGAGTGTGGTGGTAGTGGTTGACACTGACTGTGGTGGTAGTGGTTGACACTGAGTGTGGTGGTAGTGGTTGACACTGACTGTGGTGGTAGTGGTTGACACTGAGTGTGGTGGTAGTGGTAGTAGTTGACACTGACTGTGGTGGTAGTGGTTGACACTGAGTGTGGTGGTAGTGGTTGACACTGAGTGTGGTGGTAGTGGTTGACACTGACTGTGGTGGTAGTGGTTGACACTGAGTGTGGTGGTAGTGGTTGACACTGACTGTGGTGGTAGTGGTTGACACTGACTGTGGTGGTGGTAGTGGTTGACACTGTGGTGGTGGTGGTAGTGGTTGACACTGAGTGTGGTGGTAGTGGTTGACACTGAGTGTGGTGGTGGTAGTGGTTGACACTGTGGTGGTGGTGGTAGTGGTTGACACTGAGTGTGGTGGTAGTGGTTGACACTGAGTGTGGTGGTAGTGGTTGACACTGACTGTGGTGGTAGTGGTTGACACTGAGTGTGGTGGTGGTAGTGGTTGACACTGAGTGTGGTGGTAGTGGTTGACACTGAGTGTGGTGGTAGTGGTTGACACTGAGTGTGGTGGTAGTGGTTGACACTGACTGTGGTGGCAGTGGTTGACACTGAGTGTGGTGGTGGTAGTGGTTGACACTGACTGTGGTGGTAGTGGTTGACACTGACTGTGGTGGTAGTGGTTGACACTGAGTGTGGTGGTAGTGGTTGACACTGAGTGTGGTGGTAGTGGTTGACACTGAGTGTGGTGGTAGTGGTTGACACTGAGTGTGGTGGTAGTGGTTGACACTGAGTGTGGTGGTAGTGGTTGACACTGAGTGTGGTGGTAGTGGTTGACACTGAGTGTGGTGGTGGTAGTGGTTGACACTGACTGTGGTGGTAGTGGTTGACACTGAGTGTGGTGGTGGTAGTGTTTGACACTGACTGTGGTGGTAGTGGTTGACACTGACTGTGGTGGTGGTAGTGTTTGACACTGACTGTGGTGGTAGTGGTTGACACTGACTGTGGTGGTGGTAGTGGTTGACACTGACTGTGGTGGTAGTGGTTGACACTGAGTGTGGTGGTAGTGGTTGACACTGACTGTGGTGGTAGTGGTTGACACTGACTGTGGTGGTGGTAGTGGTTGACACTGACTGTGGTGGTAGTGGTTGACACTGAGTGTGGTGGTAGTGGTTGACACTGAGTGTGGTGGTAGTGGCTGACACTGAGTGTGGTGGCAGTGGTTGACACTGAGTGTGGTGGTAGTGGTTGACACTGACTGTGGTGGCAGTGGTTGACACTGAGTGTGGTGGTAGTGGTTGACACTGACTGTGGTGGTAGTGGTTGACACTGAGTGTGGTGGTGGTAGTGGTTGACACTGAGTGTGGTGGTAGTGGTTGACACTGACTGTGGTGGTAGTGGTTGACACTGAGTGTGGTGGTAGTGGTTGACACTGAGTGTGGTGGTGGTAGTGGTTGACACTGACTGTGGTGGTAGTGGTTGACACTGAGTGTGGTGGTAGTGGTTGACACTGAGTGTGGTGGTGGTAGTGGTTGACACTGAGTGTGGTGGTAGTGGTTGACACTGACTGTGGTGGTAGTGGTTGACACTGAGTGTGGTGGTAGTGGTTGACACTGAGTGTGGTGGTAGTGGTTGACACTGACTGTGGTGGTAGTGGTTGACACTGAGTGTGGTGGTAGTGGTTGACACTGAGTGTGGTGGTAGTGGTTGACACTGAGTGTGGTGGTAGTGGTTGACACTGAGTGTGGTGGTAGTGGTTGACACTGAGTGTGGTGGTGGTAGTGGTTGACACTGACTGTGGTGGTAGTGGTTGACACTGAGTGTGGTGGTGGTAGTGTTTGACACTGACTGTGGTGGTAGTGGTTGACACTGACTGTGGTGGTGGTAGTGTTTGACACTGACTGTGGTGGTAGTGGTTGACACTGACTGTGGTGGTGGTAGTGGTTGACACTGACTGTGGTGGTAGTGGTTGACACTGAGTGTGGTGGTAGTGGTTGACACTGACTGTGGTGGTAGTGGTTGACACTGACTGTGGTGGTGGTAGTGGTTGACACTGACTGTGGTGGTAGTGGTTGACACTGAGTGTGGTGGTAGTGGTTGGCACTGAGTGTGGTGGTAGTGGCTGACACTGAGTGTGGTGGCAGTGGTTGACACTGAGTGTGGTGGTAGTGGTTGACACTGACTGTGGTGGCAGTGGTTGACACTGAGTGTGGTGGTAGTGGTTGACACTGACTGTGGTGGTAGTGGTTGACACTGAGTGTGGTGGTGGTAGTGGTTGACACTGAGTGTGGTGGTAGTGGTTGACACTGACTGTGGTGGTAGTGGTTGACACTGAGTGTGGTGGTAGTGGTTGACACTGAGTGTGGTGGTGGTAGTGGTTGACACTGACTGTGGTGGTAGTGGTTGACACTGAGTGTGGTGGTAGTGGTTGACACTGAGTGTGGTGGTAGTGGTTGACACTGAGTGTGGTGGTAGTGGTTGACACTGACTGTGGTGGTAGTGGTTGACACTGAGTGTGGTGGTAGTGGTTGACACTGAGTGTGGTGGTAGTGGTTGACACTGACTGTGGTGGCAGTGGTTGACACTGAGTGTGGTGGTAGTGGTTGACACTGACTGTGGTGGTAGTGGTTGACACTGAGTGTGGTGGTAGTGGTTGACACTGAGTGTGGTGGTAGTGGTTGACACTGAGTGTGGTGGTAGTGGTAGTGGTTGACACTGAGTGTGGTGGTGGTAGTGTTTGACACTGAGTGTGGTGGTAGTGGTTGACACTGAGTGTGGTGGTGGTAGTGGTTGACACTGACTGTGGTGGTAGTGGTTGACACTGACTGTGGTGGTAGTGGTTGACACTGACTGTGGTGGTAGTGGTTGACACTGAGTGTGGTGGTAGTGGTTGACACTGAGTGTGGTGGTAGTGGTTGACACTGACTGTGGTGGTAGTGGTTGACACTGAGTGTGGTGGTAGTGGTTGACACTGACTGTGGTGGTGGTAGTGGTTGACACTGACTGTGGTGGTAGTGGTTGACACTGACTGTGGTGGTAGTGGTTGACACTGAGTGTGGTGGTAGTGGTTGACACTGAGTGTGGTGGTGGTAGTGGTTGACACTGTGGTGGTGGTGGTAGTGGTTGACACTGAGTGTGGTGGTAGTGGTTGACACTGAGTGTGGTGGTAGTGGTTGACACTGACTGTGGTGGTAGTGGTTGACACTGAGTGTGGTGGTGGTAGTGGTTGACACTGAGTGTGGTGGTAGTGGTTGACACTGAGTGTGGTGGTAGTGGTTGACACCGAGTGTGGTGGTAGTGGTTGACACTGACTGTGGTGGCAGTGGTTGACACTGAGTGTGGTGGTGGTAGTGGTTGACACTGACTGTGGTGGTAGTGGTTGACACTGACTGTGGTGGTAGTGGTTGACACTGAGTGTGGTGGTAGTGGTTGACACTGAGTGTGGTGGTAGTGGTTGACACTGAGTGTGGTGGTAGTGGTTGACACTGAGTGTGGTGGTAGTGGTTGACACTGAGTGTGGTGGTAGTGGTTGACACTGAGTGTGGTGGTAGTGGTTGACACTGAGTGTGGTGGTGGTAGTGGTTGACACTGACTGTGGTGGTAGTGGTTGACACTGAGTGTGGTGGTGGTAGTGTTTGACACTGACTGTGGTGGTAGTGGTTGACACTGACTGTGGTGGTGGTAGTGTTTGACACTGACTGTGGTGGTAGTGGTTGACACTGACTGTGGTGGTGGTAGTGGTTGACACTGACTGTGGTGGTAGTGGTTGACACTGAGTGTGGTGGTAGTGGTTGACACTGACTGTGGTGGTAGTGGTTGACACTGACTGTGGTGGTGGTAGTGGTTGACACTGACTGTGGTGGTAGTGGTTGACACTGAGTGTGGTGGTAGTGGTTGACACTGAGTGTGGTGGTAGTGGCTGACACTGAGTGTGGTGGCAGTGGTTGACACTGAGTGTGGTGGTAGTGGTTGACACTGACTGTGGTGGCAGTGGTTGACACTGAGTGTGGTGGTAGTG
Organism: Petromyzon marinus; assembly: GCF_048934315.1. Lineage (NCBI taxonomy): Eukaryota > Metazoa > Chordata > Hyperoartia > Petromyzontiformes > Petromyzontidae > Petromyzon > Petromyzon marinus. The sequence continues at coordinate 8,250,534 of NC_133730.1, forward strand.
GTTGACACTGACTGTGGTGGTAGTGGTTGACACTGAGTGTGGTGGTGGTAGTGGTTGACACTGAGTGTGGTGGTAGTGGTTGACACTGACTGTGGTGGTAGTGGTTGACACTGAGTGTGGTGGTAGTGGTTGACACTGAGTGTGGTGGTGATAGTGGTTGACACTGACTGTGGTGGTAGTGGTTGACACTGAGTGTGGTGGTAGTGGTTGACACTGAGTGTGGTGGTAGTGGTTGACACTGAGTGTGGTGGTAGTGGTTGACACTGACTGTGGTGGTAGTGGTTGACACTGAGTGTGGTGGTAGTGGTTGACACTGAGTGTGGTGGTAGTGGTTGACACTGACTGTGGTGGCAGTGGTTGACACTGAGTGTGGTGGTAGTGGTTGACACTGACTGTGGTGGTAGTGGTTGACACTGAGTGTGGTGGTAGTGGTTGACACTGAGTGTGGTGGTAGTGGTTGACACTGAGTGTGGTGGTAGTGGTAGTGGTTGACACTGAGTGTGGTGGTGGTAGTGTTTGACACTGAGTGTGGTGGTAGTGGTTGACACTGAGTGTGGTGGTGGTAGTGGTTGACACTGACTGTGGTGGTAGTGGTTGACACTGACTGTGGTGGTAGTGGTTGACACTGTGGTGGTGGTAGTGTTTGACACTGACTGTGGTGGTGGTAGTGGTTGACACTGACTGTGGTGGTGGTGGTTGACACTGAGTGTGGTGGTGATGGTTGACACTGAGTGTGGTGGTGGTAGTGGTTGACACTGACTGTGGTGGTGGTAGTGGTTGACACTGAGTGTGGTGGTGGTAGTGGTTGACACTGACTGTGGTGGTAGTGGTTGACACTGAGTGTGGTGGTGGTAGTGGTTGACACTGACTGTGGTGGTAGTGGTTGACACTGAGTGTGGTGGTGGTAGTGGTTGACACTGAGTGTGGTGCTGGTGGTTGACACTGACTGTGGTGGTGGTAGTGGTTGACACTGACTGTGGTGGTAGTGGTTGACACTGAGTGTGGTGTTGGTGGTTGACACTGACTGTGGTGGTGGTAGTGGTTGACACTGACTGTGGTGGTAGTGGTTGACACTGACTGTGGTTGTAGTAGTGGTTGACACTGACTGTGGTGGTAGTAGTGGTTGACACTGACTGTGGTGGTAGTGGTTGACACTGACTGTGGTGGTAGTGGTTGACACTGAGTGTGGTGGTAGTGGTTGACACTGTGCTGGTGGTAGTGGTTGACACTGACTGTGGTGGTAGTGGTAGTGGTTGACACTGAGTGTGGTGGTGGTAGTGGTTGACACTGACTGTGGTGGTGGTAGTGGTTGACACTGAGTGTGGTGGTGGTAGTGGTTGACACTGACTGTGGTGGTAGTGGTTGACACTGAGTGTGGTGGTGGTAGTGGTTGAAACTGTGGTGGTGCTGGTGGTAGTGGTTGACACTGACTGTGGTGGTGGTAGTGTTTGACACTGAGTGTGGTGGTGGTAGTGGTTGACACTGACTGTGGTGGTAGTGTTTGACACTGACTGTGGTGCTGGTGGTAGTGTTTGACACTGAGTGTGGTGCTGGTAGTGTTTGACACTGACTGTGGTGGTAGTGGTTGACACTGAGTGCGGTAGTAGTGGTTGATACTGTGGTGGTGCTGGTGGTAGTGTTTGACAATGACTGTGGTGGTGGTGGTAGTGGTTGACAATGACTGTGGTGCTGGTGTTAGTGTTTGACACTGTGGTGGTGGTGCTGGTGGTAGTGTTTGACAATGACTGTGGTGGTGGTGGTAGTGGTTGACAATGACTGTGGTGCTGGTGTTAGTGGTTGACAATGACTGTGGTGCTGGTGTTAGTGTTTGACACTGAGTGTGGTGCTGGCAGCCATCCGCGGTGCGGTGAGCAGGGCGTGCCGTGGTGACACCGTCGCCCGAGATGCTGCCGGGCGTGCCGTGGCCGCCGGCGGCCGCCCCACCTTGTCCAGCATCTTGGCCGAGTGGGTGCTCAGGCTGGAGTAGAACATCGTGCGGCTCAGGTCGGCCGTCTCCACCAGCGTCACCACCAGGGACGCGTCCAGAGAGCCCACCACCGCGCTGTGGCCGGCGGGGGGGGGGGGACACACGGAGTGGGGGGGGGGTGGTGCCACGGGGGGACACCGGGAGACACGGGGACACTCGGGGACACACGGAGGAGACACGGGAGGACACGGGGGGACACGGGGGGACACGGGGGGACACGGGGGGACACGGGGGGACACGGGGGGACACGGGGGGACACGGGGGGGACACGGGGAGGACACGGGGGGACGCCGGGAGACACGGGGACACTCGGGGACACACGGAGGAGACACGGGAGGAGACACGGGGACACTCGGGGGGACATGGGGGGGGAGGACACACGGGGACACACGGGGACACACACACAACGGGGGACATGGCGTGGACAAATGGTGGAGACACACAGGGAGCAGGGGGGAGACACAGGGTAAGTGGGTTATAGCGATTGGGTCGGTGAGCGGGTGGGTGGGCGGTGAGTGGGTGAGTGGGTGAGTGGGTGGGGGAGTGGGTGGTTGCATCTCCGTATGTTGAACTTCTTTCGCACCGTACAGAGCCAATCGTGCTAATCGGAGGTGCAGCCTGGGTGCCATCGTGTGGGTGGATGAGTGGATGGCTGAGTGAGTGGGTGAGCGCGTCAGAGCAATTGAGTGTCTGGGTGAGTGGGTGGGTGGGTGAGTAGGTGGGTGAGTGAGTGGGTGAGTAGGTGGGTGAGTGGGTGTGTGTTTGAGTGGGTGGGTGAGGGTTACAGCGATTTAGTGGGTGGGTGAGTGGCTGAGTGGGTGGGTGAGTGAGTGGGTGGGTGAGTGGGTAGGTGAGGGTTACAGCGATTGAGTGGGTGGGTAGGTGGGTGGGTAGGTTGGTAGGTGAGTGGGTGGGTGAGGGTTACAGCGATTGGGTGGGTGGGTAGGTGAGCGGGTAGGTGAGTGAGGGTTACAGCGATTGAGTGGGTGGGTAGGTGGGTGGGTAGGTTGGTAGGTGAGTGAGTGGGTGGGTGAGGGTTACAGCGATTGGGTGGGTAGGTGAGTGGGTAGGTGAGTGGGTGTGTTACAGTGATTGGGTGGGTAGGTTGGTGAGTGAGTGAGTGGGTGGGTGAGGGTTACAGCGATTGGGTGGGTGGGTAGGTGGATGGGTGGGTGGGTAGGTGGATGGGTAGGTTGGTAGGTGAGTGAGTGGGTGGGTGGGTGAGGGTTACAGCGATTGGGTGGGTGGGTGAGGGTTACAGCGATTGGGTGGGTGGGTAGGTGAGTGTGTGGGTTACAGTGATTGGGTGGGTAGGTTGGTAGGTGAGTGAGTGGGTGGGTTACAGTGATTGGGTGGGTGGGTAGGTGGGTGGGTAGGTTGGTAGGTGAGTGAGTGGGTGGGTGAGGGTTACAGCGATTGGGTGGGTGGATAGGTGAGTGGGTGGGTTACAGTGATTGGGTGGGTGGGTAGGTGAGTGGGTGGGTTACAGTGATTGGTTGGGTGGGTAGGTGGGTGGGTAGGTTGGTAGGTGAGTGAGTGAGTGGGTGAGGGTTACAGCGATTGGGTGGGTGGATAGGTGAGTGGGTGGGTTACAGTGATTGGGTGGGTGGGTAGGTGAGTGAGTGGGTGGGTGAGTGAGTGGGTAGGTGGATGGGTAGGTTGGTAAGTGAGTGAGTGGGTGGGTAGGTGAGTGAGTGGGTAGGTGGATGGGTAGGTTGGTAGGTGAGTGAGTGGGTGGGTAGGTGAGTCAGTGGGTAGGTGAGTGGATGGGTAGGTTGGTAGGTGAGTGAGTGGGTGAGGGTTACAGCGATTGGGTGGGTGGGTAGGTGGATGGGTAGGTTGGTAGGTGAGTGAGTGGGTGGGTGGGTAGGTGGATGGGTAGGTTGGTAGGTGAGTGAGTGGGTGGGTGGGTGAGTGGGTAGGTGAGTGGATGGGTAGGTTGGTAGGTGAGTGAGTGGGTAGGTGGGTAGGTGGATGGGTAGGTTGGTAGGTGAGTGAGTGAGTGGGTGAGGGTTACAGCGATTGGGTGGCCGGGTGAGCGAGCGAGACGGCGAGTGACGAGTTCGGTGGTTTCCGTGTCAGCGTGTATGGGGAGACGGTTGCCGGGGGTTACCGAGGGCTCAGGGGCTCGTGGGGAGGAAAATGGGTGGGGGGGTGGGGGCCTTCATCTCATCTCCCTGGGGGGCAGGGGGGGGGCAGGGGGGGGCAGGGGGGGGCGGGATGCCGGGTCAGGAGCGAAGGCCTTAGATGTCGCTGGATTGATGCACGTGGGTGGGTATCTGTGTCTTTGTGTGCGGACGATCATAATCTGAAGGGGTCCTAGGCCTCCCCCAGGTCGACTCAGCCCGAAATGAGTGCCTGGTGCGGTGTGTGGTAAATGTCACCTCTGGGGGAGGCAAAGGCTGCCGGGGGTGGTGCTGACCGCCCAGCCCCTCAAGCGCCGTGCCGGACTTCGTTGCCACTCGCTAGCAGCACTCGCCCCAAACACTCCGCCAAGGCTACACGGGGGACCTTTGTCTTTGTATAAGCAACACTCGCCCCAAACACTCTGCCAAGCCTACACGGGGGACCTTTGTCTTTGTATAAGCAACACTCGCCCCAAACACTTTGCCAAGCCTACACGGGGGACCTTTGTCTTTGTACGTATGTGTGTGCGCGTGTGTGTGCGTGCGTGCACGTGTGTGTGTGTGTGTGCGTGTGCGTGTGTGTGCACGTGTGTGTGTGTGCGTGCGTGTGTGTGTGCGTGTGTGTGCGTGTGTGTGTGTGCACGTGCGTGTGTGTGCACGTGCGTGTGTGTGCACGTGCGTGCGTGTGTGCGTGTGTGTGTGTGTGCGTGTGTGCGCGTGCGTGTGTGTGCACGTGCGTGCGTGTGTGCGTGTGTGTGTGAACGTGTGTGTGCGTGCGTGTGTGTGTGTGTGCACGTGTGTGTGTGTGTGCGTGTGTGTGTGCGTGCGTGTGTGTGTGTGTGCACGTGTGTGTGTGTGCACGTGTGCGTGTGTGTGCGGTCATTCCACATGGCCAACCGCAGTGGTTTCCTGCTGTTTCTGTGAGGAACCTCCGAGGGGAGGGGACGGGAGAGGTGGGGGGTGTGTGTGTGGGGGGGGGGGGGGTTACAGTCTACTCCAGGCTCTGCCAATTGGGGGTGCTGGCCGTGAGACTTCACCCCCCACGGTTACCGCCCGTCACACCAACCCCGGCTTGTCTCTCTCTCCGGCCTCTTTGGCAACGTAGCTATTGGCGAGGTCATCGCGGTGGAAGGAGGCAGTGGGGCGGTGGGGGTGCCCACAATGGGCCCCCCCCCGCCCCCCCCGCCCCCCCCGCCCCCCCCCCCCCGCCGAGGCGCACCTAGCCTGGCGTCAAACGCAGCGGTGACGTCACGGCCGCTTCGCGGTGACCTGCCGGTTGTTGTATGGGCAGCGTGGCCACGGGCGATTAGCTGAACCGGTCCCTCCCCTAGGCCGACCCAGCCTCGACTCACTGCCTGGCGCGGTGTGCAGTGAACGTGGCCACGGGGGGAGACAAAGGCGGCCGGGCGTGGTGCTGGCCACCGCGCCCCCACGCGTGGCACACAGGTGCAGCGCTTGCGCCAGCGGTCTGTCGAGGCTGCAGCGGGGGGGTCGGGGCGGGGGGTCCTTGTGGTTGTGCGTGGACTGTGCGCGGGGTGAACGGGGGCTCAGCGCAGGAACCACGACGACCTCTCACTGCTGGCCTCGTCAAGGGGCGATGGGCCACCACCGCGCGAACTCCGTCAAATCCTCGCAGCGGCAGAGGCCTTTGGGCCAAGCCATCGGGCGAAGGCGGTGGTCGCTGCAAATCACGCGGCGCTTTCGGACGCGCTTCTGCGGCCGTCTGGAACGCTCTCTTCCTTTCCGATATCAGGAAGCCATTGGGAGCTACGGCACTTTAAAATCGTCGTCGTCATCTACACTGACAAACGCATTTGTTTCGAGACGATTTCTTTCGAGCAGCACCTCCAATTAGCGCGGTTGGCTACGTACAGTGCGGAAGAAGTTCAACAAATGTACTGCCCATAGACTAACACTGCCCATAGACTCAACACTGCCCATAGACTAACACTGCCCATAGACTCAACACTACCCATAGACTAACACTGCCCATAGACTAACACTGCCCATAGACTAACACTGCCCATAGACTAACACTGCCCATAGACTCAACACTGCCCATAGACTAACACTGCCCATAGACTAACACTACCCATAGACTCAACACTGCCCATAGACTAACACTACCCATAGACTAACACTACCCATAGAATAAACACTACCCATAGACTCAACACTGCCCATAGACTAACACTACCCATAGACTCAACACTGCCCATAGACTAACACTGCCCATAGACTCAACACTGCCCATAGACTCAACACTGCCCATAGACTCAACACTGCCCATAGACTCAACACTGCCCATAGACTAACACTGCCCATAGACTAACACTGCCCATAGACTAACACTGCCCATAGACTAACACTGCCCATAGACTAACACTGCCCATAGACTAACACTGCCCATAGACTAACACTGCCCATAGACTAACACTGCCCATAGACTAACACTACCCATAGACTAACACTACCCATAGACTAACACTACCCATAGACTAACACTACCCATAGACTCAACACTGCCCATAGACTAACACTACCCATAGACTAACACTGCCCATAGACTAACACTGCCCATAGACTAACACTACCCATAGACTCAACACTGCCCATAGACTAACACTGCCCATAGAATAAACACTACCCATAGACTCAACACTGCCCATAGACTAACACTACCCATAGACTAAACACTACCCATAGAATAACACTACCCGTAGAATAAACACTACCCATAGACTCAACACTGCCCATAGACTAACACTACCCATAGACTCAACACTACCCATAGACTCAACACTGCCCATAGACTAACACTGCCCATAGACTCAACACTGCCCATAGACTCAACACTGCCCATAGACTCAACACTGCCCATAGACTAACACTGCCCATAGACTAACACTGCCCATAGACTAACACTGCCCATAGACTAACACTGCCCATAGACTAACACTGCCCATATACTAACACTGCCCATAGACTAACACTACCCATAGACTAACACTACCCATAGACTAACACTACCCATAGACTAACACTACCCATAGACTAACACTACCCATAGACTAACACTACCCATAGACTAACACTGCCCATAGACTAACACTACCCATAGACTCAACACTGCCCATAGACTCAACACTGCCCATAGACTAACACTGCCCATAGAATAAACACTACCCATAGACTCAACACTACCCATAGACTCAACACTGCCCATAGACTAAACACTACCCATAGAATAACACTACCCGTAGAATAAACACTACCCATAGACTCAACACTGCCCATAGACTAACACTACCCATAGACTCAACACTGCCCATAGACTAACACTACCCATAGACTCAACACTGCCCATAGACTAACACTGCCCATAGACTAACACTGCCCATAGACTCAACACTGCCCATAGACTCAACATTGCCCATAGACTCAACACTGCCCATAGACTAACACTACCCATAGACTCAACACTGCCCATAGACTAACACTGCCCATAGACTAACACTGTCCATAGACTCAACACTGCCCATAGACTCAACACTGCCCATAGACTCAACACTGCCCATAGACTCAACACTGCCCATAGACTCAACACTGCCCATAGACTCAACACTGCCCATAGACTAACACTGCCCATAGACTAACACTGCCCATAGACTAACACTGCCCATATACTAACACTACCCATAGACTAACACTGCCCATAGACTAACACTACCCATAGACTAACACTACCCATAGACTAACACTACCCATAGACTAACACTACCCATAGACTCAACACTGCCCATAGACTAACACTACCCATAGACTAACACTGCCCATAGACTAACACTGCCCATAGACTCAACACTGCCCATAGACTCAACACTGCCCATAGACTAACACTGCCCATAGACTCAACACTGCCCATAGACTAACACTGCCCATAGACTAACACTACCCATAGACTCAACACTGCCCATAGACTAACACTGCCCATAGACTAACACTGTCCATAGACTAACACTACCCATAGACTAAACACTGCCCATAGACTAACACTGCCCATAGACTAACACTGCCCATAGACTAACACTACCCGTAGACTAAACACTGCCCATAGACTAAACACTGCCCATAGACTAACACTGCCCATAGACTCAACACTGCCCATAGACTAAACATTGCCCATAGACTAACACTACCCATAGACTAAACACTTACCCATAGACTCAACACTGCCCATAGACTAACACTACCCATAGACTCAACACTGCCCATAGACTAAACATTGCCCATAGACTAACACTACCCATAGACTAAACACTTACCCATAGACTCAACACTGCCCATAGACTAACACTACCCATAGACTAACACTACCCATAGACTAACACTACCCATAGACTAACACTACCCATAGACTCAACACTGCCCATAGACTAACACTACCCATAGACTAACACTGCCCATAGACTTACACTGCCCATAGACTCAACACTGCCCATAGACTCAACACTGCCCATAGACTAACACTGCCCATAGACTCAACACTGCCCATAGACTAACACTGCCCATAGACTAACACTACCCATAGACTCAACACTGCCCATAGACTAACACTGCCCATAGACTAACACTGTCCATAGACTAACACTACCCATAGACTAAACACTGCCCATAGACTAACACTGCCCATAGACTAACACTGCCCATAGACTAACACTACCCGTAGACTAAACACTGCCCATAGACTAAACACTGCCCATAGACTAACACTGCCCATAGACTCAACACTGCCCATAGACTAAACATTGCCCATAGACTAACACTACCCATAGACTAAACACTTACCCATAGACTCAACACTGCCCATAGACTAACACTACCCATAGACTCAACACCTGCCCATAGACTCAACACTGCCCATAGACTCAACACTACCCATAGACTCAACACTGCCCATAGACTCAACACTGCCCATAGACTCAACACTGCCCATAGACTCAACACTGCCCATAGACTAACACTGCCCATAGACACAACACTGCCCACAGACACAACACTACCCACAGATTCAACACTGCCCATAGACTAACACTACCCATAGACTCAACACTGCCCATAGACTCAACACTACCCATAGACTAACACTGCACATAGACTCAACACTGCCCATAGACTCAACACTACACCATAGACTCAACACTGCACCATAGACTAACACTGCCAATAGATTCAACACTGCCCATAGACTCAACACTCACCCATAGACTCAACACTGCCCATAGACTCAACACTGCCCATAGACTCAACACTGCCCATAGACTAACACTGCCCATAGACTCAACACTGCCCATAGACTCAACACTGCCCATAGACTAACACTACCCATAGACTCAACACTGCCCATAGACTAAACACCGCCCCTCCCATTAGCACGGCTGGCTACGTACGGTGCCAACGAAGTTAAACATATCACGTAAAGTACCAGAAGAAGCGTGTACTGTACTTTCAAATAAAAACAAAGGTTCAACCCCCCACCCCCAACGTAGCCTTTAGGGGCCGTCCATAACGCGATTTTGGATGATATTTGACTCCCCCCCCCTCGTCACACGACGTCACAAAAAGTCAGACCCCCCCCTCAAATATGACGTCACAAAGCTCTGCCCCCACCCTCCCCCCCCCCAAAAAATAAACCATGCTTCAAATCGCTTTAAACTATTGTCACATTGTAGTTGCGTATTTAATGTGGCGCTGCACTCTGATGTCGTAGGAGAAAACATTTATTAAAAAGTCTATTTATTTAAGTAGAACGCGTTTGTCTGTATTGATTTAAAGTTGCGCATTTCGACGTGACGTCACATTTCTCAAACCCCCTCCCCCCCCCCCTCGTCACACATCGTCACAAATGTCTGACCCCCTCCCCCCCGCCCCCCTAGGTGCGTGACGTCATATATGGATGGTCCCTTAACGGAACGTTGGGGTAAGTGCCGTGCGCGCGTTGCCCTATGGCGGCTTTAGAGTGGCTCTGGGTCGTGTGTCAGCTGGGCAGGAATGGCACTACCGCCACCCAGTGGTAGCGAAGACTCAACATCCACTCGCTCCTAAGATGAATCAACTATAATGACAATAAACTATAAATAAAGAACTACCGTAAGCTATTATAATAATAAGCCATAACAATAAACTACAATAATAAGCTATAATATAGTTTATAATTATTATATAGTTTATAATAAACTATGATAAAGAACTATAATAAGCTATAATATTAAACTATAAGAACAAGCTATAATAATAAACTATAATAGTAAGCTATAATAAACTATAATAATAAACTATAATAATCTATAATAATAAACTATAATAATCTATAATAATAAACAATAAACTATAATAAACTACAATAATAAACTACAATAATAAACTATAATAATAAACTATAACAATACACTATAACAATAAACTATGATAAATAAATGTTGATTTAAAGCTTTCGTGACTGCAGGGATTCATATTCTTGATTCTTTTGGTCAAGTCACGTAGAAGGGAAACAATAAAATAACAGTTTATTATTATAAACGTTATTATTTTATTGTTATAGTTTATTATAGTTTATTATTAGAAACGTATTATTTTATTGTTTCCCTTCTACGTGACTTTACCAAAAGAACCAAGAATATAATAACTATCATAAGCTATAACAATAAACTATAATAATCTATAACAATAAACTATAATAAACTATGATAAATAACTATAATAAGCTATAATAGTAATAAACTATAAGAATAAGCTATAATAATAAACTGTATAATAAGCTATAATAATAAACTATACTAATTAACTATAAGCTACAATAATAAACTATAAGAATAAGCTATAATAATAAACTATAATAATAAGCTATACTAATAAACTACAATTATAAACTATAATAATAAGCTATAAACTATAATAATGAACTATAATAATAAACTACAATAAACTACAATAATAAACTATAATAAACTATAGTAAAAAACTATAATAAGATATAATAATAAACTATAATAAGCTAAAATAAGAAACTATAATAAGAAACTATAATAATAAACTACAATAATAAACTATAATAATAAACTATACTAATCTATAACAAACTATAAGCTATACTAAACAATAATAAACTATAACAATCTATAATACACTATAAGCTATAATAATAAACTATAATAATAATCTATAATAATAAACTATAAACTATAAGCTATAATAATAAACAATAATAAACTATAATAATAAACTATAATAAGCTATAATAATAAACAATAATAAACTATAACCTATAATAATAAACTATAATAAGCTATAATAATAAACTATAAGCTAAAACTACAAGCTATAATAATAACAAGCCATAATAATAACAATAATAAACGAGACACTGCCTGATGTTGTACCAGGCGTTGGGCGCCCGCCACTGTTCTTCGAAGCTCGCTTCCAGCAGCGACGCGGCCACAAATATTGAGGTGGCCTCATATTCTTAGTTCTTTCGGTAAAGTCACGTTGAAGGGAAACAACAAAATAATAAAATATATATAAAACAATAAAAAAATTCTCACGACGTTTCGACGACCGTTTGAGTTATGGTCGAAACGTCGTGAGAATTTTTTCTATTGTTTTATATATATTATTATTATTTTGTTGTTTCCCTTCAACGTGACTTTACCGAAAAAACTAAGTATATGAGGTGGCCTCACTTCGTGTGGGAACTCATCAACGTCGCCGCCACGATCCACGGGGCAGATCGCCCCCCACCCCACCCCCGTTAGGTGTCCACTGCACTTCGCTCTCTTGCCTTGCGCCAATAGAACTAAACTGATGGCGGTAGCCAAGTAATCTAAACGTGCGACGTCAAGAAAAACCAAAAAAACCAGAGCAGCCGGAGGAACAATCCACGCGAACATGGTGAGAGGGGGAAAACTCCAAATGCACAGCCAGGCGTCGTCAGGGTAGGGATCGAACCCACGACCTCCTGTCGACCAGGCGAGGTAGTCAACGTCTCCTAGCGAGGACCCAAGAAGGACCACGGCCGTGCAAGAAGGTGGCGGCAGCGGCAGCAGCAGCAGCGAGCCGGTGCCGAATTCCTCGACCCCAAGCTCTGCCATCCTCTATATATGACGGGTGTTGTGGCGGCGGTGGCGGCGGTGGTGGTGGTGGCGGTACCCGATGGTCTGGATGTAGAACTTGAGCAGATTGGAGACCTTGAAGAGCAGCACAGCTCCTGGCTCGGCCAGAATCACCTGCTCGATGCGCACCTGCAAAAGGCAAAGGACCCCCCGCCCCCCGTGTAGCCTCGACAGACTGCTGGGGCAAGTGCCGTTGGCGAGTGGCGCCTACGAAGGCCGGCACGCCGCGCGAGGGGAGCGGCAGGTGGGGCGAGCACAGTGCCCCGGGCCCGTCTCTGTCTCCCCAGTGTCGATGTTTACTACACGTCACCGATTCTAGATTTGAAGCTTTCGTGACTGCAATGATCTTTGGTTCTATTCATCAACGCTGTCCTCCAGACAGTCTCGTCCCTTCACCTGATGAAGGCCACTTGTGTTGTGGCCGAAACGTCGTGATTTCTGTTATTTTATTTTTACCTACGTGACTTTACCGAATAGAACCAAAGAGTAGACATTCACACCAGGTACTATTTATTAAAATACTGGAGGAAGGGCCTTTTCTATTTATGCCCCCGGGGTCTGGAATGCTATCGCTAATAAACTGCAACTTGGATCACTACCTGTGAGATCTTCACTCAAAACTGCTCTAGAGGAGTTGTACACCCCTAGCTGCCACTGCTATTCAGTGGCCTGAAATCAAATGTATCGCTCTGGATGACCGCTGCAAAGTATGATCTTGAGTTTTGATTATAGTGTGCTGATCTTTAAAGGTGCAGTGAGACTGTTTGATACTGCTACCTATACAAATAGGTTAACTATGTTAACCTATGTTAACCTATTTGTATTTTTTATTTTTAAATTATATCTTAAAGCTATTTTATATTCGATATTTATTCAATTTTATATACTTCAGCCCCTTGGTGTTAGTTAGACGTTTAACCCTTATTATTACAGTAAGACTTGTTTAAAACTTATTTAAGATTTTAGATTCCTATATGTTGAATGTATGCACCATCCTGCCAAAGTAAATTCCGTGTCGGTGTGAACTTTCATGGCGAATAAAACCCTTTCTGATTCTGATACTACTGTTATGGAGTGACTCATGCAGCCAGCTGCAAAGTTTGATCGTACATGTTATGTATATATCGTTTATTGTTAAATTTGAATCACAGTCCATATGAACACTGCTACATTGTTTTCATAGCTTTATTTTGGTGATTTTGAAAATGTTTTGGTGTGGCCATGTTTGTTTGTTGTAGTACAGAGTTAGACTGATAACTTAAATTTTAAATTTTCTTATGGTTGTTTATTGTTTGACTTGCATCCCACTGGGATTTTTACAAACCAGCGTTGATACGCGGTGCTTTTTCCGGAAGACTTTGCTGATTTTTCCTGGATTCTTCTGTTTGCGCGTAGTCACTTTAAGACGTTTCCTTGTTCATGTTTTTGTTTGTTGCGGTTGGCACCAGAGTCAAGAGCCGCATGGCTCATGGGGTGATACCTAATAAATGAAACTTAAAACTGAATTAAGGCTGAGTCGCCCTCGTGGAGGCCCAGGACCAGTTCAGATAGTCGCCGTTACTGGATGTTGGCCGTGAGCCCGAATCGAAATCGCTTCGCCAAGGTTGGTGGCGCTGTGCGCTAACCAATGCGCCACCGGTCCCCACGGCCCATACAAAGACTACAAAGATCTCCCGTAAAGTGAGGGGACTAAAAGTATTTGATCCCCCGCTGATTTTGTACGTTTGCCCACTGACAAAGAAATTAAAATAATAATACATTATATTTGTGAGCGCTTTTCTGAATACTCAAAGACACTTTACATAAAATCATAAAAGCAGCAAAAACAACATCAAATGGTAAACACACTAAAAACACATCAAACTTAGCTAAACATTAAAAGCAATTTTAAAAAGGTCAGTTTAAGTCAATGATTTGAACGCTGGAAGGTCGGTGCAGTCACGGATTTGTTTTGGGAGAGAGTTCCAAAGTGAGGAGGCAGCTATAGAGAAGGCTCTGTCGCCCCAGATCAGTCTATAATTTTAATGGTAGGTTTATTTGAACAGTGAGAGACAGAATAACAACAACAAAATCCAGAAAAAACGCATGTCGAAATGTTATAAATTGATTTGCATTTTAATGAGGGAAATAAGTATTTGACCCCCTCTCAATCAGAAAGATTTCTGGCTCCCAGGTGTCTTTTATGCAGGTAACGAGCTGAGATTAGGAGCACACTCTTAAAGGGAGTGCTCCTAATCTCAGCTTGTTACCTGTATAAAAGACACCTGTCCACAGAGGCAATCAAAAGACCAAAGAGCTCTCCAAGGATGTCAGGGACAAGATTGTAGACCTACACAAGGCTGGAATGGGCTACAAGACCATTGCCAAGCAGCTTGGTGAGAAGGTGACAACATTTGGTGCGATTATTCGCAAATGGAAGAAACACAAAATAACTGTCAATCTCCCTCGGCCTGGGGCTCTATGCAAGATCTCACCTCGTGGAGTTGCAATGATCATGAGAACGGTGAGGAATCAGCCCAGAACTACACAGGAGGATCTTGTAAATGGTCTCAAGGTAGCTGGGACCATAGTCACCAAGAAAACAATTGGTAACACACTACGCCGTGAACGACTGAAATCCTGCAGCGCCTGCAAGGTCCCCCTGCTCAAGAAAGCACATATATATGCCCGTCTGAAGTTTGCCAATGAATATCTGAATGATTCAGAGGACAACTGGGTGAAAGTGTTGTGGTCAGATGAGACCAAAATGGAGCTCTTTGGCATCAACTCAACTCGCCGTGTTTGGAGGAGGAGGAATGCAGCCTATGACCCTAAGAACACCATCCCCACCGTCAAACATGGAGGTGGAAACATTATGCTTTGGGGGTGTTTTCTGCTAAGGGGACAGGACAACTCAACCGCATCAAAGGGACGATGGACGGGGCCATTTACCGTCAAATCTTGGGTGAGAACCTCCTTCCCTCAGCCAGGGCATTGAAAATGGGTCGTGGATGGGTATTCCAGCATGGCAATGACCCAAAACACACGGCCAAGGCAACAAAGGAGTGACTCAAGAAGAAGCATATTAAGGTCCTGGAGTGGCCTAGCCAGTCTCCAGACCTTAATCCCACAGAAAATCTGTGCAGGGAGCTGAAGGTTCGAGTTGCCAAACGTCAGCCTCGAAACCTTAATGACTTGAAGAAGATCTGCAAAGAGGAGTGGGACAAAATCCCTCCTGAGATGTGTGCAAACCTGGTGGCCAACTACAAGAAACGTCTGACCTCTGTGATTGCCAACAAGGGTTTTGCCACCAAGTACTAAGTCATGTTTTGCAGAGGGGTCAAATACTTATTTCCCTCATTAAAATGCAGATCAATTCATAACATTTTTGACATGCGTTTTTCTGGATTTTTTTGTTGTTATTCTGTCTCTCACTGTTCAAATAAACCTACCATTAAATCAAAGACTGATCATTTCTTTGTCAGTGGGCAAACGTACAAAATCAGCAGGGGATCAAATACTTTTTTCCCTCACTGTAGCCTCAAATGAGTAGCTGGTGCGGTGCGTAGTAAACATCGCCACTAGGGAGGCAAAGGCGGCCGGGCATGGTGCTGGCCACCCACCCCCTCGTGTACCGTGCCGGCCTTCACAGATGCTGCTACTCGCTAACAGCACTTGCCCCAACAGTCTGTTGAGGCTACACGGGGGATATCTTTGTCTTTGTGGGCTTTAAAGGGAAAATATACAAGAGGCGACGTTTAAGGCAACGGCCCTCCGTCATGGAAAATAGATTTACATCACGGTGACGCGGGTGGTGATGGTGAATAATGTTGGTTATGGTGTTGGTAGTGGTGGTAATGGTGATGCTGGTGGTTATTGTAGTGGTCGTGGTGCTGTTGGGAATGGTTGTGGTGGTGGTGCTGATAGTGGTGGTGGTCGTAGTTTCGGTGCTGGTGGTAATGGTGGTGGTTGTAATTGTTGTGGTGGTTTTAATGGTGCTTGTGGATTTCTCCACAAGTCTGGCTGTCGCCTGATGAAGCTGGTTGTAATTACTGGCGAAACGTCGTACTCAGTTTGTAAATGTTGTAGCTTGGCTCTCCAACACACAACCGGTGTGATGTACTAGTATACTACACTATACACTACTATACACTACACTATACACTACACTATACACTACACTATACACTACACTACTATACACTACACTATACACTTCACTATACACTACACTGTACACTACACTAAACACTACACTACACTATACACTACACTATACACTACTATACACTACACTATACACTACTATACACTACACTATACACTACACAATACACTACTATACACTACACTATACACTACTATACCACTACACTATACACTACACTACTATACACTACACTATACACTACTATACACTACTATACC
The DNA here is from genome assembly GCF_048934315.1 of Petromyzon marinus. NCBI lineage: Eukaryota > Metazoa > Chordata > Hyperoartia > Petromyzontiformes > Petromyzontidae > Petromyzon > Petromyzon marinus. The sequence continues at coordinate 8,267,222 of NC_133730.1, forward strand.
ACTACACTATACACTACACTATGCACTACTATACCACTACACTATACACTACACCATACACTACACTACTATACACTACACTACTATACTATACACTACTATACACTACACTATAAACTACTATACAAGACACTATACCACTACACTACTATACAACACTACACCACCATCACTATCTACATCACCATCACTATCTATATAATCATCATCACCACCATCACGATCTACATCACCATCACTATCTATATCATCATCATCATCACCACCATCACGATCAACATCACCATCACTATCTATATCATCATCATCACCACCATCACGATCTACATCACCATCACTATGTATATCATCATCATCATCACCACCATCACGATCTACATCACCATCACAATCTATATCATCACCACCATCACGATCTACATCACCATCACTATCTATATCATCATCATCTACATCACCATCACTATCTATATCATCATCATCACCACCATCACTATCTACATCACCATCACTATCTATATCATCATCATCACCACCATTACGATCTACATCACCATCACTATATATATCATCATCATCATCACCACCATCACGATCTACATCACCATCACTATCTATATCATCATCATCATCATCACCACCATCACTATCTACATCACCATCACTCTCTATATCATCATCATCACCACCATCACGATCTACATCACCATCACTATCTATATCATCATCATCATCACCACCATCACTATCTACATCACTATCACTATCTATATCATCATCATCACAACCATCACTATCTACATCACCATCACTATCTATATCATCATCATCATCACCACCATCACTATCTACATCACCATCACTATCTATATCATCATCATCACCACCATCACTATCTACATCACTATCACTATCTATATCATCATCATCATCACCACCATCACGATCTACATCACCATGACTATCTATATCATCACCATCACCACCATCACGATCTACATCACCATCACTATCTATATCATCATCATCATCACCACCATCACTATCTACATCACCATCACTATCGATATCATCATCATCACCACCATCACGATCTACATCACCATCACTATCTATATCCTCATCATCGCCACCATCACGATCTACATCACCGCCATCGATGTACGAACCTTTAAAGGTCGACAAACTCCTTCCGTGATGTGACCCAGCATCTCCTTCACCATCTCCTCCGTCCCTGCACATCCACATCACCATCACCAGCATCACCACCATCATCATTGCCGCCGCCATCATCAACATCACCATAGTCAACAGAAACAGCGATGTCACCATCATCAACATCATCAACATCACCATCACAATATTGTATGGCCATCACAGTCCAACTCATCACCCACATCACCCATAGCCATCGCCATGAGTATCAACATCACCATGAGGTCGGTATGTGTATGGGTAGGTAGCATAATGAGTTGCGTAAGTACACAGGTGATCTGGTAGGCAGGTGAGTATGTGTATACATAGGTAGGGCCTTGTATAGGTAGCTTGGTAGTTGTGGAGGCAGGAATGTATGAAGGTAGGCATATTAGTAATTGTCGTGGTAGGCAGTCGAGTGCACGGCTGGTACAGGTAGGCAGGCAGGTACAGGTAGGTCGGCAGGTAGGGGAGCTGGTATGTAGGTAGGTGGGTGGGTAGGTGGGCGAGCTGGTACGTGTGTAGGTATGTGGGTGAGCTGGTACGTGTGTAGGTATGTGGGTGATCTGGTACGTGTGTAGGTATGTGGGTGTGCTGGTACGTGTGTAGGTATGTGGGTAAGCTGGTACGTGTGTAGGTATGTGGGTGAGCTGGTACGTGTGTAGGTATGTGGGTGAGCTGGTACGTGTGTAGGTATGTGGGCGAGCTGGTACGTGTGTAGGTATGTGGGTGAGCTGGTACGTGTGTAGGTATGTGGGTGAGCTGGTACGTGTGTAGGTATGTGGGTGAGCTGGTACGTGTGTATGTATGTGGGTGAGCTGGTACGTGTGTAAGTATGTGGGTGAGCTGGTACGTGTGTAGGTATGTGGGTGAGCTGGTACGTGTGTAGGTATGTGGGTGAGCTGGTACGTGTGTAGGTATGTGGGTGAGCTGGTACGTGTGTAGGTATGTGGGCGAGCTGGTACGTGTGTAGGTATGTGGGTGAGCTGGTACGTGTGTATGTATGTGGGTGAGCTGGTACGTGTGTAGGTATGTGGGCGAGCTGGTACGTGTGTAGGTATGTGGGTGAGCTTGTACGTGTGTAGGTATGTGGGTGAGCTGGTACGTGTGTAGGTATGTGGGTGAGCTGGTACGTGTGTAGGTATGTGGGTGATCTGGTACGTGTGTAGGTATGTGGGTGAGCTGGTACGTGTGTAAGCATGTGGGTGAGCTGGTACGTGTGTAGGTATGTGGGTGAGCTGGTACGTGTGTAGGTATGTGGGCGAGCTGGTACGTGTGTAGGTATGTGGGCGAGCTGATACGTGTGTAGGTATGTGGGTGATCTGGTACGTGTGTAGGTATGTGGGTGTGCTGGTACGTGTGTAGGTATGTGGGTGAGCTGGTACGTGTGTAGGTATGTGGGCGAGCTGGTACGTGTGTAGGTATGTGGGCGAGCTGGTACGTGTGTAGGTATGTGGGTGTGCTGGTACGTGTGTAGGTATGTGGGTGAGCTGGTACGTGTGTAGGTATGTGGGTGAGCTGGTACGTGTGTAGGTATGTGGGTGAGCTGGTACGTGTGTAGGTATGTGGGTGAGTTGGTACGTGTGTAGGTATGTGGGTGAGCTGGTACGTGTGTATGTATGTGGGTGAGCTGGTACGTGTGTAGGTATGTGGGTGAGCTGGTACGTGTGTAGGTATGTGGGTGTGCTGGTACGTGTGTAGGTATGTGGGTGAGCTGGTACGTGTGTAGGTATGTGGGTGTGCTGGTACGTGTGTAGGTATGTGGGAGAGCTGGTACGTGTGTAGGTATGTGGGTGTGCTGGTACGTGTGTAGGTATGTGGGCGAGCTGGTACGTGTGTAGGTATGTGGGCGAGCTGGTACGTGTGTAGGTATGTGGGTGTGCTGGTACGTGTGTAGGTATGTGGGTGAGCTGGTACATGTGTAGGTATGTGGGCGAGCTGGTACGTGTGTAGGTATGTGGGCGAGCTGGTACGTGTGTAGGTATGTGGGCGAGCTGGTACGTGTGTAGGTATGTGGGTGAGCTGGTACGTGTGTAGGTATGTGGGTGTGCTGGTACGTGTGTAGGTATGTGGGTGAGCTGGTACGTGTGTAGGTATGTGGGTGTGCTGGTACGTGTGTAGGTATGTGGGCGAGCTGGTACGTGTGTAGGTATGTGGGTGTGCTGGTACGTGTGTAGGTATGTGGGTGTGCTGGTACGTGTGTAGGTATGTGGGCGAGCTGGTACGTGTGTAGGTATGTGGGCGAGCTGGTACGTGTGTAGGTATGTGGGTGTGCTGGTACGTGTGTAGGTATGTGGGTGAGCTGGTACGTGTGTAGGTATGTGGGTGAGCTGGTACGTGTGTAGGTATGTGGGCGAGCTGGTACGTGTGTAGGTATGTGGGCGAGCTGGTACGTGTGTAGGTATGTGGGTGAGCTGGTACGTGTGTAGGTATGTGGGTGTGCTGGTACGTGTGTAGGTAAGTGGGTGAGCTGGTACGTGTGTAGGTATGTGGGCGAGCTGGTACGTGTGTAGGTATGTGGGTGAGCTGCTACGTGTGTAGGTATGTGGCTGATCTGGTACGTGTGTAGGTATGTGGGTGAGCTGGTACGTGTGTAGGTATGTGGGTGATCTGGTACGTGTGTAGGTATGTGGGTGAGCTGGTACATGTGTAGGTATGTGGGTGAGCTGGTACGTGTGTAGGTATGTGGGTGATCTGGTACGTGTGTAGGTATGTGGGTGAGCTGGTACGTGTGTAAGCATGTGGGTGAGCTGGTATGTGTGTAGGCATGTGGGTGTGCTGGTATGTGTGTAGGTATGTGGGTGAGCTGGTACGTGTGTAGGTATGTGGGTGTGCTGGTACGTGTGTAGGTATGTGGGCGAGCTGGTAGGTGTGTAGGTATGTGGGAGTGCTGGTAGGTGTGTAGGTAGGTGGGTGTGCTGGTACGTGTGTAGGTATGTGGGTGGGCTGGTACGTGTGTAGGTATGTGGGTGGGCTGGTACATGTGTAGGTATGTGGGTGGGCTGGAACGTGTGTAGGTATGTGTGTGAGCTGGTACGTGTGTAGGTATGTGGGTGGGCTGGTACGTGTGTAGGTATGTGGGTGATCTGGTACGTGTGTAGGTATGTGGGTGAGCTGGTACGTGTGTAGGTATGTGGGTGAGCTGCTACGTGTGTAGGTATGTGGGTGAGCTGGTACGTGTGTAGGTATGTGGGCGAGCTGGTACGTGTGTAGGTATGTGGGTGAGCTGGTACGTGTGTAGGTATGTGGGTGAACTGCTACGTGTGTAGGTATGTGGGTGAGCTGGTACGTGTGTAGGTATGTGGGTGAGCTGGTACGTGTGTAGGTTTGTGGGTGAGCTGGTACGTGTGTAGGTATGTGGGTGTGCTGGTACGTGTGTAGGTATGTGGGTGAGCTGGTACGTGTGTAGGTATGCGGGTGATCTGGTACGTGTGTAGGTATGTGGGTGTGCTGGTACGTGTGTAGGTATGTGGGTGAGCTGGTACGTGTGTAGGTATGTGGGTGAGCTGGTACGTGTGTATGTATGTGGGTGAGCTGGTACGTGTGTAGGTATGTGGGTGAGCTGGTACGTGTGTAGGTATGTGGGTGAGCTGGTACGTGTGTAGGTATGTGGGTGAGCTGGTACGTGTGTAGGTATGTGGGTGAGCTGGTACGTGTGTAGGTATGTGGGCGAGCTGGTACGTGTGTAGGTATGTGGGTGAGCTGGTACGTGTGTATGTATGTGGGTGAGCTGGTACGTGTGTAGGTATGTGGGCGAGCTGGTACGTGTGTAGGTATGTGGGTGAGCTTGTACGTGTGTAGGTATGTGGGTGAGCTGGTACGTGTGTAGGAATGTGGGTGAGCTGGTACGTGTGTAGGTATATGGGTGAGCTGGTACGTGTGTAGATATGTGGGTGAGCTGGTACGTGTGTAGGTATGTGGGTGAGCTGGTACATGTGTATGTATGTGGGTGAGCTGGTACGTGTGTAGGTATGTGGGTGAGCTGGTACGTGTGTAGGTATGTGGGTGAGCTGGTACGTGTGTAGTTATGTGGGCGAGCTGGTACGTGTGTAGGTATGTGGGTGAGCTTGTACGTGTGTAGGTATGTGGGTGAGGTGGTACGTGTGTAGGAATGTGGGTGAGCTGGTACGTGTGTAGGTATGTGGGTGAGCTGGTACGTGTGTAGGTATCTGGGTGAGCTGGTACGTGTGTAGGTATGTGGGTGAGCTGGTACGTGTGTAGGTATGTGGGTGACCTGGTGCGCGTGTAGGTATGTGGGTGTGCTGGTACGTGTGTAGGTATGTGGGTGAGCTGGTACGTGTGTAGGTATGTGGGTGTGCTGGTACGTGTGTAGGTATGTGGGCGAGCTGGTACGTGTGTAGGTATGTGGGTGTGCTGGTACGTGTGTAGGTATGTGGGCGAGCTGGTACGTGTGTAGGTATGTGGGCGAGCTGGTACGTGTGTAGGTATGTGGGTGTGCTGGTACGTGTGTAGGTATGTGGGTGAGCTGGTACGTGTGTAGGTATGTGGGCGAGCTGGTACGTGTGTAGGTATGTGGGCGAGCTGATACGTGTGTAGGTATGTGGGTGATCTGGTACGTGTGTAGGTATGTGGGTGTGCTGGTACGTGTGTAGGTATGTGGGTGAGCTGGTACGTGTGTAGGTATGTGGGCGAGCTGGTACGTGTGTAGGTATGTGGGCGAGCTGGTACGTGTGTAGGTATGTGGGTGTGCTGGTACGTGTGTAGGTATGTGGGTGAGCTGGTACGTGTGTAGGTATGTGGGTGAGCTGGTACGTGTGTAGGTATGTGGGTGAGCTGGTACGTGTGTAGGTATGTGGGTGAGTTGGTACGTGTGTAGGTATGTGGGTGAGCTGGTACGTGTGTATGTATGTGGGTGAGCTGGTACGTGTGTAGGTATGTGGGTGAGCTGGTACGTGTGTAGGTATGTGGGTGTGCTGGTACGTGTGTAGGTATGTGGGTGAGCTGGTACGTGTGTAGGTATGTGGGTGTGCTGGTACGTGTGTAGGTATGTGGGAGAGCTGGTACGTGTGTAGGTATGTGGGTGTGCTGGTACGTGTGTAGGTATGTGGGCGAGCTGGTACGTGTGTAGGTATGTGGGCGAGCTGGTACGTGTGTAGGTATGTGGGTGTGCTGGTACGTGTGTAGGTATGTGGGTGAGCTGGTACGTGTGTAGGTATGTGGGCGAGCTGGTACGTGTGTAGGTATGTGGGCGAGCTGGTATGTGTGTAGGTATGTGGGCGAGCTGGTACGTGTGTAGGTATGTGGGTGAGCTGGTACGTGTGTAGGTATGTGGGTGTGCTGGTACGTGTGTAGGTATGTGGGTGAGCTGGTACGTGTGTAGGTATGTGGGTGTGCTGGTACGTGTGTAGGTATGTGGGCGAGCTGGTACGTGTGTAGGTATGTGGGTGTGCTGGTACGTGTGTAGGTATGTGGGTGTGCTGGTACGTGTGTAGGTATGTGGGCGAGCTGGTACGTGTGTAGGTATGTGGGCGAGCTGGTACGTGTGTAGGTATGTGGGTGTGCTGGTACGTGTGTAGGTATGTGGGTGAGCTGGTACGTGTGTAGGTATGTGGGTGAGCTGGTACGTGTGTAGGTATGTGGGCGAGCTGGTACGTGTGTAGGTATGTGGGCGAGCTGGTACGTGTGTAGGTATGTGGGTGAGCTGGTACGTGTGTAGGTATGTGGGTGTGCTGGTACGTGTGTAGGTAAGTGGGTGAGCTGGTACGTGTGTAGGTATGTGGGCGAGCTGGTACGTGTGTAGGTATGTGGGTGAGCTGCTACGTGTGTAGGTATGTGGCTGATCTGGTACGTATGTAGGTATGTGGGTGAGCTGGTACGTGTGTAGGTATGTGGGTGATCTGGTACGTGTGTAGGTATGTGGGTGAGCTGGTACATGTGTAGGTATGTGGGTGAGCTGGTACGTGTGTAGGTATGTGGGTGATCTGGTACGTGTGTAGGTATGTGGGTGAGCTGGTACGTGTGTAAGCATGTGGGTGAGCTGGTATGTGTGTAGGCATGTGGGTGTGCTGGTATGTGTGTAGGTATGTGGGTGAGCTGGTACGTGTGTAGGTATGTGGGTGTGCTGGTACGTGTGTAGGTATGTGGGCGAGCTGGTAGGTGTGTAGGTATGTGGGAGTGCTGGTAGGTGTGTAGGTAGGTGGGTGTGCTGGTACGTGTGTAGGTATGTGGGTGGGCTGGTACGTGTGTAGGTATGTGGGTGGGCTGGTACATGTGTAGGTATGTGGGTGGGCTGGAACGTGTGTAGGTATGTGTGTGAGCTGGTACGTGTGTAGGTATGTGGGTGGGCTGGTACGTGTGTAGGTATGTGGGTGAGCTGGTACGTGTGTAGGTATGTGGGTGTGCTGGTCCGTGTGTAGGTATGTGGGTGAGCTGGTACGTGTGTAGGTATGTGGGTGAGCTGGTACGTGTGTAGGTATGTGGGTGTGCTGGTACGTGTGTAGGTATGTGGGTGAGCTGGTACGTGTGTAGGTATGTGGGTGTGCTGGTACGTGTGTAGGTATGTGGGTTAGCTGGTACGTGTGTAGGTATGTGGGTGAGCTGGTACGTGTGTAGGTATGTGGGTGTGCTGGTACGTGTGTAGGTATGTGGGTGAGCTGGTACATGTGTAGGTATGTGGGTGAGCTGGTACGTGTGTAGGTATGTGGGTGACCTGGTACGTGTGTAGGTATGTGGGTGTGCTGGTACGTGTGTAGGTATGTGGGTGAGCTGGTACGTGTGTAGGTATGTGGGTGAGCTGGTACGTGTGTAGGTATGTGGGTGTGCTGGTACGTGTGTAGGTATGTGGGTGAGCTGGTACGTGTTTAGTTATGTGGGTGAGCTGGTACGTGTGTAGGTATGTGGGTGAGCTGGTACGTGTGTAGGTATGTGGGTAAGCTGGTACGTGTGTAGGTATGTGGGTGTGCTGGTACGTGTGTATGTATGTGGGTGAGCTGCTATGTGTGTAGGTATGTGGGTGAGCTGGTACGTGTGTAGGTATGTGGGTGAGCTGGTACGTGTGTAGGTATGTGGGTGTGCTGGTACGTGTGTAGGTATGTGGGTGAGCTGGTACGTGTGTAGGTATCTGGGTGAGCTGGTACGTGTGTAGGTATGTGGGTGATCTGGTACGTGTGTAGGTATGTGGGTGTGCTAGTACGTGTGTAGGTATGTGGGCGAGCTGGTACGTGTGTAGGTATGTGGGTGTCCTGGTACGTGTGTAGGTATGTGGGTGTGCTGGTACGTGTGTAGGTATGTGGCTGATCTGGTAAGTGTGTAGGTATGTGGCTGATCTGGTACATGTGTAGGTATGTGGGTGTGCTGGTACGTGTGTAGGTATGTAGGTGAGCTGGTACGTGTGTAGGTATGTGGGTGAGCTGGTACGTGTGTAGGTATGTGGGTGTGCTGGTACGTGTGTAGGTATGTGGGTGAGCTGGTACGTGTGTAGGTATGTGGGTGTGCTGGTACGTGTGTAGGTATGTGGGTGATCTGGTACGTGTGTAGGTATGTGGGTGAGCTGGTACGTGTGTAGGTATGTGGGTGAGCTGGTACGTGTGTAGGTATGTGGGTGTGCTGGTACGTGTGTAGGTATGTGGGTGTGCTGGTACGTGTGTAGGTATGTGGGTGTGCTGGTACGTGTGTAGGTATGTGGGTGTGCTGGTACGTGTGTAGGTATGTGGGTGAGCTGGTACGTGTGTAGGTATGTGGCTGATCTGGTACGTGTGTAGGTATGTGGGTGAGCTGGTACATGTGTAGGTATGTGGGTGAGCTGGTACGTGTGTAGGTATGTGGGTGTGCTGGTACGTGTGTAGGTATGTGGGTGTGCTGGTACGTGTGTAGGTATGTGGGTGATCTGGTACGTGTGTAGGTATGTGGGTGAGCTGCTATGTGTGTAGGTATGTGGGTGAGCTGGTACGTGTGTAGGTATGTGGGTGAGCTGGTACGTGTGTAGGTATGTGGGTGAGCTGGTACGTGTGTAGGTATGTGGGTGAGCTGGTACGTGTGTAGGTATGTGGTTGAGCTGGTACGTGTGTAGGTATGTGGGTGAGCTGGTACGTGTGTAGGTATGTGGGTGAGCTGGTACGTGTGTAGGTATGTGGGTGTGCTGGTACGTGTGTAGGTATGTGGCTGATCTGGTACGTGTGTAGGTATGTGGCTGTGCTGATCTGGTACGTGTGTAGGTATGTGGGTGTGCTGGTACGTGGGTAGGTATGTGGGTGAGCTGGTACGTGTGTAGGTATGTGGGTGAGCTGGTACGTGTGTAGGTATGTGGGTGAGCTGGTACGTGTGTAGGTATGTGGCTGATCTGGTACGTGTGTAGGTATGTGGGTGTGCTGGTACGTGTGTAGGTATGTGGGTGAGCTGGTACGTGTGTAGGTATGTGGGTGAGCTGGTACGTGTGTAGGTATGTGGGTGTGCTGGTACGTGTGTAGGTATGTGGGTGAGCTGGTACGTGTGTAGGTATGTGGGTGTGCTGGTACGTGTGTAGGTATGTGGGTGATCTGGTACGTGTGTAGGTATGTGGGTGAGCTGGTACGTGTGTAGGTATGTGGGTGAGCTGGTACGTGTGTAGGTATGTGGGTGTGCTGGTACGTGTGTAGGTATGTGGGTGTGCTGGTACGTGTGTAGGTATGTGGGTGTGCTGGTACGTGTGTAGGTATGTGGGTGAGCTGGTACGTGTGTAGGTATGTGGGTGAGCTGGTACGTGTGTAGGTATGTGGCTGATCTGGTACGTGTGTAGGTATGTGGGTGAGCTGGTACATGTGTAGGTATGTGGGTGAGCTGGTACGTGTGTAGGTATGTGGGTGTGCTGGTACGTGTGTAGGTATGTGGGTGTGCTGGTACGTGTGTAGGTATGTGGGTGATCTGGTACGTGTGTAGGTATGTGGGTGAGCTGCTATGTGTGTAGGTATGTGGGTGAGCTGGTACGTGTGTAGGTATGTGGGTGAGCTGGTACGTGTGTAGGTGTGTGGGTGAGCTGGTACGTGTGTAGGTATGTGGGTGAGCTGGTACGTGTGTAGGTATGTGGTTGAGCTGGTACGTGTGTAGGTATGTGGGTGAGCTGGTACGTGTGTAGGTATGTGGGTGAGCTGGTACGTGTGTAGGTATGTGGGTGTGCTGGTACGTGTGTAGGTATGTGGCTGATCTGGTACGTGTGTAGGTATGTGGGTGTGCTGATCTGGTACGTGTGTAGGTATGTGGGTGTGCTGGTACGTGGGTAGGTATGTGGGTGAGCTGGTACGTGTGTAGGTATGTGGGTGAGCTGGTACGTGTGTAGGTATGTGGATGAGCTGGTACGTGTGTAGGTATGTGGCTGATCTGGTACGTGTGTAGGTATGTGGGTGTGCTGGTACGTGTGTAGGTATGTGGGTGAGCTGGTACGTGTGTAGGTATGTGGGTGAGCTGGTAAGTGTGTAGGTATGTGGGTAAGCTGGTACGTGTGTAGGTATGTGGGTGAGCTGGTACGTGTGTAGGTATGTGGGTGTGCTGGTACGTGTGTAGGTATGTGGGTGAGCTGGTACGTGTGTAGGTATGTGGGTGATCTGGTACGTGTGTAGGTATGTGGGTGTGCTGGTACGTGTGTAGGTATGTGGGTGAGCTGGTACGTGTGTAGGTATCTGGGTGAGCTGGTACGTGTGTAGGTATGTGGGTGATCTGGTACGTGTGTAGGTATGTGGGTGTGCTGGTACGTGTGTAGGTATGTGGGCGAGCTGGTACGTGTGTAGGTATGTGGGTGAGCTGGTAAGTGTGTAGGTATGTGGGTAAGCTGGTACGTGTGTAGGTATGTGGGTGAGCTGGTACGTGTGTAGGTATGTGGGTGTGCTGGTACGTGTGTAGGTATGTGGGTGAGCTGGTACGTGTGTAGGTATGTGGGTGATCTGGTACGTGTGTAGGTATGTGGGTGTGCTGGTACGTGTGTAGGTATGTGGGTGAGCTGGTACGTGTGTAGGTATCTGGGTGAGCTGGTACGTGTGTAGGTATGTGGGTGATCTGGTACGTGTGTACGTATGTGGGTGTGCTGGTACGTGTGTAGGTATGTGGGCGAGCTGGTACGTGTGTAGGTATGTGGGTGTGCTGGTACGTGTGTAGGTATGCGGGTGTGCTGGTACGTGTGTAGGTATGTGGCTGATCTGGTACGTGTGTAGGTATGAGGGTGTGCTGGTACGTGTGTAGGTATGTGGGTGAGCTGGTACGTGTGTAGGTATGTGGGTGAGCTGGTACGTGTGTAGGTATGTGGGTGTGCTGGTACGTGTGTAGGTATGTGGGTGATCTGGTACGTGTGTAGGTATGTGGGTGAGCTGGTACGTGTGTAGGTATGTGGGTGAGCTGGTACGTGTGTAGGTATGTGGGTGTGCTGGTACATGTGTAGGTATGTGGGTGTGCTGGTACGTGTGTAGGTATGTGGGTGTGCTGGTACGTGTGTAGGTATGTGGGTGTGCTGGTACGTGTGTAGGTATGTGGGTGAGCTGGTACGTTTGTAGGTATGTGGGTGAGCTGGTACGTGTGTAGGTATGTGGCTGATCTGGTACGTGTGTAGGTATGTGGGTGAGCTGGTACGTGTGTAGGTATGTGGGTGAGCTGGTACGTGTGTAGGTATGTGGGTGTGCTGGTACGTGTGTAGGTATGTGGGTGTGCTGGTACGTGTGTAGGTATGTGGGTGATCTGGTACGTGTGTAGGTATGTGGGTGAGCTGGTACGTGTGTAGGTATGTGGGTGAGCTGGTACGTGTGTAGGTATGTGGGTGATCTGGTACGTGTGTAGGTATGTGGGTGTGCTGGTACGTGTGTAGGTATGTGGGTGAGCTGGTACGTGTGTAGGTATCTGGGTGAGCTGGTACGTGTGTAGGTATGTGGGTGATCTGGTACGTGTGTAGGTATGTGGGTGTGCTGGTACGTGTGTAGGTATGTGGGCGAGCTGGTACGTGTGTAGGTATGTGGGTGTGCTGGTACGTGTGTAGGTATGTGGGTGTGCTGGTACGTGTGTAGGTATGTGGCTGATCTGGTACGTGTGTAGGTATGTGGCTGATCTGGTACGTGTGTAGGTATGTGGGTGTGCTGGTACGTGTGTAGGTATGTGGGTGAGCTGGTACGTGTGTAGGTATGTGGGTGAGCTGGTACGTGTGTAGGTATGTGGGTGTGCTGGTACGTGTGTAGGTATGTGGGTGAGCTGGTACGTGTGTAGGTATGTGGGTGTGCTGGTACGTGTGTAGGTATGTGGGTGATCTGGTACGTGTGTAGGTATGTGGGTGAGCTGGTACGTGTGTAGGTATGTGGGTGAGCTGGTACATGTGTAGGTATGTGGGTGTGCTGGTACGTGTGTAGGTATGTGGGTGTGCTGGTACGTGTGTAGTTATGTGGGTGTGCTGGTACGTGTGTAGGTATGTGGGTGTGCTGGTACGTGTGTAGGTATGTGGGTGAGCTGGTACGTGTGTAGGTATGTGGGTGAGCTGGTATGTGTGTAGGTATGTGGCTGATCTGGTACGTGTGTAGGTATGTGGGTGAGCTGGTACGTGTGTAGGTATGTGGGTGAGCTGGTACGTGTGTAGGTATGTGGGTGTGCTGGTACGTGTGTAGGTATGTGGGTGTGCTGGTACGTGTGTAGGTATGTGGGTGATCTGGTACGTGTGTAGGTATGTGGGTGAGCTGGTACGTGTGTAGGTATGTGGGTGAGCTGGTACGTGTGTAGGTATGTGGGTGTGCTGGTACGTGTGTAGGTATGTGGGTGAGCTGGTACGTGTGTAGGTATGTGGGTGAGCTGGTACGTGTGTAGGTATGTGGGTGTGCTGGTACGTGTGTAGGTATGTGGGTGAGCTGGTACGTGTGTAGGTATGTGGGTGAGCTGGTACGTGTGTAGGTATGTGGGTGTGCTGGTACGTGTGTAGGTATGTGGGTGAGCTGGTACGTGTGTAGGTATGTGGGTGAGCTGGTACGTGTGTAGGTATGTGGGTGAGCTGGTACGTGTGTAGGTATGTGGGTGTGCTGGTACGTGTGTAGGTATGTGGGTGAGCTGGTACGTGTGTAGGTATGTGGGTGAGCTGGTACGTGTGTAGGTATGTGGGTGTGCTGGTACGTGTGTAGGTATGTGGGTGAGCTGGTACGTGTGTAGGTATGTGGGTGAGCTGGTACGTGTGTAGGTATGTGGGTGAGCTGGTACGTGTGTAGGCATCTGGGTGAGCTGCTATGTGTGTAGGTATGTGGGTGAGCTGGTACGTGTGTAGGTATGTGGGTGAGCTGGTACGTGTGTAGGTATGTGGGTGAGCTGGTACGTGTGTAGGTATGTGGGTGAGCTGGTACGTGTGTAGGTATGTGGGTGTGCTGGTACGTGTGTAGGTATGTGGGTGTGCTGGTACGTGTGTAGGTATGTGGGTGAGCTGGTACGTGTGTAGGTATGTGGGTGTGCTGGTACGTGTGTAGGTATGTGGGTGAGCTGGTACGTGTGTAGGTATGTGGGTGATCTGGTACGTGTGTAGGTATGTGGGCGAGCTGGTACGTGTGTAGGTATGTGGGTGAGCTGGTACGTGTGTAGGTATGTGGGCGAGCTGGTACGTGTGTAGGTATGTGGGTGAGCTGGTACGTGTGTAGGTATGTGGGTGTGCTGGTATGTGTGTAGGTATGTGGGTGAGCTGGTACGTGTGTAGGTATGTGGGTGATCTGGTACGTGTGTAGGTATGTGGGTGATCTGACCCAGCGTGGAGACGTCCTTGAGCAGAGCGTCCAGGTGCTCACGCTCGGAGGCACTCGCCTGGTGCAGCCAAGCGAGCATGTCACCCACGTAGCTGCACGTGACACAGTGACACACACAGTGATAGTGACACACACAGTGACACAGTCACCCACGTAGCCGCACGTGACACAGTGACACAGTCACCCACGTAGCTGCACGTGACCCAGCGACACAGTGACACACACAGTGACACAATCACCCACGTAGCTGCACGTGACACAGTGACACACACAGTGATAGTGATACACACAGTGACACACACACACACAGTGACACACAGCGACACAGTGACACACACACACACAGTGATAGTGACACACACACAGCGACACACACAGTGATAGTGACACACACAGTGACACACACACACATAGTGACACACAGCGACACACACACACACACAGTGATAGTGACACACAGCGACACAGTCACCCACGTAGCTGCACGTGACACAGCGACACAGTGACACACACAGTGATAGTGACACACAGCGACACACACACACACAGTGATAGTGACACACAGCGACACACACACACACACAGTGATAGTGACACACGGTGACACAGTGACACAGTGACACAGTCACCCACGTAGCTGCACGTGACACAGTGACACACACAGTGAAAGTGACACACACACAGCGACACACACAGTGATAGTGACACACGGTGACACAGTCACCCACGTAGCTGCACGTGACACAGTGACACACACAGTAATAGTGACACACACACAGCGACACACACACACAGTGATAGTGACACACGGTGACACAGTCACCCACGTAGCTGCACGTGACACAGCGACACAGTGACACACACAGTGATAGTGACACACGGTGACACAGTCACCCACGTAGCTGCACATGACACAGCGACACACACAGTGATAGTGACACACAGCGACACACACACACACAGTAATAGTGACACACGGTGACACAGTCACCCACGTAGCTGCACGTGACACAGCGACACAGTGACACACACAGTGATAGTGACACACATAGCGACACACACACACAGTGATAGTGACACACGGTGACACAGTCACACAAACAATGCCAGTGACACACACAGTGACACACACACACAGTGATAGTGACACACGGTGACACAGTCACACACACAATGACAGTGACACACACAGTGACACACACACACACACAGTGACACACACACACAGTGACACACACACACAGTGATAGTGACACACACGGTGAGACAGTGACACACACGGTGAGACAGTGACACACACACACAGTGACACACACACATACACACAGTGATAGTGACACACAGTGATAGTGACACACCCACAATGATAGTGACACACAGCGACACACACACACACAGTGATAGTGACACACACAGTGACACAGTGACACACACAATGACAATGACACACACACAGTGATAGTGACACACATGGTGACACAGTGATACACACACAGTGATAGTGACACACAGTGACACACACACAGTGATAGTGACACACACGGTGACACAGTGACACACACACAGTGATAGTGACACACAGTGACACACACACAGTGATAGTGACACACACGGTGACACAGTGACACACACACAATGACAATGACACACACACACACACAGTGATAGTGACACACACGGTGACAGTGACACACACACAGTGACAGTGACACACACAGTGACACAGTGACACACACAATGACAGTGACACACACACAGTGATAGTGACACACACCGTGACACAGTGACACACACACAGTGATAGTGACACACAGTGACACACACACAGTGATAGTGACACACACCGTGACACAGTGACACACACGGTGACACAGTGACACACACGGTGACACAGTGACACACACACAGTGATAGTGACACACAGTGACACACACCGTGACACAGTGACGCACACAGTGATAGTGACACACACAGTGACACACACAGTGACACAGTGACACACAATGACAGTGACACACACACAGTGATAGTGACACACAGTGACACACCCACAGTGATAGTGACACACACAGTGACAGTGACACACACAGTGACACACACAGTGACACAGTGACACACACAGTGACACCCACACACAGTGACAGTGACACACACACAGTGATAGTGACACACACAGCGACAGTGACACACACAGTGACAGTGTCACACAGCGACACACACACAGTGATAGTGATACACACGGTGACACAGTGACACACACAATGACAGTGACACACACACACAGTGACAGTGACACACACAGTGATAGTGACACACACAGTGACATAGTGACACACACAATGACAGTGACACACACACACAGTGATAGTGACACACACAGCGACACAGTGACACACACAGTGAGTGGCACACAGCGACACACACACAGTGATAGTGACACAGTGACACACACACAATGACAGTGACACACACAGTGACAGTGACACACACGGTGACACAGTGACACACACACAGTAATAGTGACACACAGCGACACACACACACAGTGATAGTGACACACATGGTGACACAGTGACACACATAATGACAGTGACACACACAGTGACAGTGACACACACACAATGATAGTGACACACACGGTGACACAGTGACACACACAGTGACAGTGGCACACAGCGACACACACACAGTGATAGTGACACACACAGTGACACAGCGACACACACAGTGATAGTGACACACAGCGACACACACACAGTGATAGTGACACACACGGTGACACAGTGACACACACACAGTGATAGTGACACACAGTGACACACACCGTGACACAGTGACGCACACAGTGATAGTGACACACACAGTGACACACACAGTGACACAGTGACACACAATGACAGTGACACACACACAGTGATAGTGACACACAGTGACACACCCACAGTGATAGTGACACACACAGTGACAGTGACACACACAGTGACACACACAGTGACACAGTGACACACACAGTGACACCCACACACAGTGACAGTGACACACACACAGTGATAGTGACACACACAGCGACAGTGACACACACAGTGACAGTGTCACACAGCGACACACACACAGTGATAGTGATACACACGGTGACACAGTGACACACACAATGACAGTGACACACACACACAGTGACAGTGACACACACAGTGATAGTGACACACACAGTGACATAGTGACACACACAATGACAGTGACACACACACACAGTGATAGTGACACACACAGCGACACAGTGACACACACAGTGAGTGGCACACAGCGACACACACACAGTGATAGTGACACAGTGACACACACACAATGACAGTGACACACACAGTGACAGTGACACACACGGTGACACAGTGACACACACACAGTAATAGTGACACACAGCGACACACACACACAGTGATAGTGACACACATGGTGACACAGTGACACACATAATGACAGTGACACACACAGTGACAGTGACACACACACAATGATAGTGACACACACGGTGACACAGTGACACACACAGTGACAGTGGCACACAGCGACACACACACAGTGATAGTGACACACACAGTGACACAGCGACACACACAGTGATAGTGACACACAGCGACACACACACAGTGATAGTGACACACACGGTGACACAGTGACACACACACAGTGACAGTGACACACACAGTGAAAGTGACACACACAGTGACACAGTGACACACACAATGACAGTGACACACACACAATGATAGTGACACACAGCGACACACAGTGATAGTGACACACACGGTGACACAGTGACACACACACAGTGATAGTGACACACAGTGACACACACACACAGTGATAGTGACACACACCGTGACACAGTGACACACACGGTGACAGTGACACACACACAATGACAGTGACACACACAGTGACAGTGACACACACGGTGACACGGTGACACACACACAATGACAGTGACACACACAGTGATAGTGACACACACATTGATAGTGACACACACAGCGACACAGTGACACACACAGTGACAGTGACACACACACACAGTGATAGTGACACACACGGTGACACACACACAATGACAGTGACACACACAGTGACAGTGACACACACACACAGTGATAGTGACACACACGGTGACACTGACACACACACAATGACAGTGACACACACAGTGATAGTGACACACACGGTGACACTGACACACACACATTGATAGTGACACACACAGCAACACAGTGACACACACAGTGACAGTGGCACACAGCGACACACACACAGTGATAGTGACACACACACAGTGACAGTGACACACACACAGTGATAGTGACACACACGGTGACACAGCGACACACAAACAGTGATAGTGACACACATGGTGACACAGTGACACACATAATGACAGTGACACACACAGTGACAGTGACACACACACACAGTGATAGTGACACACACGGTGACACAGTGACACACACACAATGACAGTGACACACACACACACAAAGACAAAGATCCCCCGTATAGCCTTAACAGACTGTAGGGGCAAGTGCTGTTAGCGAGCACCTATGAAGGCCGGAACGGTACACGAGGGGGTGGGTGGCCAGCACCACGCCCGACCGCCTTTGTCTCCCCAGTGGCGATGTTTTTATTCACCGCACCAGGTACCCATTTGAGGCTAAGTCGACCTAGGGGAGGCCCAGGACCGGTTCAGATAATCGTCACTGGTGTTGGTCGTGAGCGGGAATCGAACCCGGGTCGCCAGGTTCATAGCAGGGCGTAGCGCTAACCGCTACACTACCGCTCCCCACAGTGACACACACACAATGATAGTGACACACTACTGATCGTGATGATGATGCTGCTGCTACTACTGACGATGCTACTGATCCTGATGATGATGCTGCTGCTACTGATGATGCTACTGATCGTGATGATGCTGCTGCTACTGACGATGCTACTGATCGTGATGATGCTGCTGCTGCTACTGATCGTGATGATGCTGCTGCTGCTACTGATCGTGATGATGATGCTGCTGCTGCTAATAACGCTACTGATCGTGATGCTGCTGCTGCTGCTACTGATGATGCTACTGATCGTGATGCTGCTGCTGACGATGCTACTGATCGTGATGATGCTGCTGCTGCTACTGATTGTGATGATGCTGCTGCTACTGATGATGCTACTGATCGTGATGATGCTGCTGCTGCTGCTACTGATCGTGATGATGCTGCAGCTACTGATCGTGATGATGCTGCTGCTACTGATGATGCTACTGATCGTGATGCTGCTGCTGACGATGCTACTGATCGTGATGATGCTGCTGCTACTGATCGTGATGATGCTGCTGCTGCTGCTCCTGATCGTGATGATGCTGCTGCTACTGATGATGCTACTGATCGTGATGATGCTGCTGCTACTGATCGTGATGATGCTGCTGCTGATGTTACTGATCGTGATTATGATGCTGCTGCTACTGACGATGCTACTGATCGTGATGATGATGCTGCTGCTACTGACGTTGCTACTGATCGTGATGATGCTGCTGCTACTGATGATTCTACTGATCGTGATGATGCTGCTGCTGCTGATCGTGATGATGCTGCTGCTACTGACGATGCTACTGATCGTGATGATGCTGCTGCTGCTGCTGTTGCTGCTGCTACTGATCGTGATGATGCTGCTGCTGCTCCTGATTGTGATGATGCTGCAGCTGCTACTGATCGTGATGATGCTGCTGCTGCTGCTGCTACTGATCGTGATGATGCTGCAGCTACTGATCGTGATGATGCTGCTGCTACTGATGATGCTACTGATCGTGATGCTGCTGCTGACGATGCTACTGATCGTGATGATGCTGCTGCTACTGATCGTGATGATGCTGCTGCTGCTGCTCCTGATCGTGATGATGCTGCTGCTACTGATGATGCTACTGATCGTGATGATGCTGCTGCTACTGATCGTGATGATGCTGCTGCTGATGTTACTGATCGTGATTATGATGCTGCTGCTACTGACGATGCTACTGATCGTGATGATGATGCTGCTGCTACTGACGTTGCTACTGATCGTGATGATGCTGCTGCTACTTATGATTCTACTGATCGTGATGATGCTGCTGCTGCTGATCGTGATGATGCTGCTGCTACTGACGATGCTACTGATCGTGATGATGCTGCTGCTGCTGCTGTTGCTGCTGCTACTGATCGTGATGATGCTGCTGCTGCTACTGATCGTGATGATGCTGCTGCTGACGATACCGCTGATGATGCCACTGCCGATGATAATGAGGACGACGCTGATGTTGCCGCCTCACCGCAGCGGGTCGTGGGAGTGCATCTCGATTGGCCGCGGGGTCCCGCCGGGCCCCCCCCGTGTCAGCGCGTCGATGAAGCCCCTCACGACCGCGCTCCTCCGCCCCGTGCCAAACTCGTCCAGCGTGTACCTGGCACCGGCGGTGGGGGGGGTAGCGGGGGGACAGGGTCACTGTTAAACCGAGGAACTACTGTACAGGGTTCGATCCAGAACCGAACGCCTGCTGCTGTATATTTGGAGTTTGCGTATCTCTCTCTCTCTCATCATCACGGTGGCTAGGAGATGTTAACTACCGCTCCTGGTATACAGGAGGTCGTGAGTTCAATCCAAAACCGAACGCCTGCTGTATATTTGGAGTTTGCGTATCTCTCTCTCTCTGATAATCATCACGGTGGCTAGGAGATGTTAACTACCGCTCCTGGTATACAGGAGGTCGTGGGTTCGATTCAGAACTGAACGCCTGCTGTATATTTGGAGTTTGCGTGTCTCTCTCTCTCTCATGCTCATCACGGTGGCTAGGAGATGTTAACTACCGCTCCTGGTATACAGGAGGTCGTGAGTTCAATCCAAAACCGAACGCCTGCTGTATATTTGGAGTTTGCGTATCTCTCTCTCTCTGATCATCATCACGGTGGCTAGGAGATGTTAACTACCGCTTCTGGTATACAGGAGGTCGTGGGTTCGATCCAGAACCGAACGCCTGCTGCTGTATATTTGGAAATTGCGCGTCTCTCTCTCTCTCTCTCTCCCCGTGATCGCGTGGATTTTTCTCCGGGTCCTCCGGTTCTTCCCTCCAAATTTAGAATCAACATCACCACGCGTTCCGACTGGTTGGCTGCAAAACATTTCCACTGCCTCGGGCGATCATCTGTGGCCAGGGTCGCCTCTGACAAAGAGCTACGCAGCTCAGTGGGCCTCAACCTGGTAGAATAACATCGTTGAATCGTAATTGTATATACAGAGTAAAACCTTGGATTGCGAGTAACTTGGTTATGCGAGTGTTTTGCAAGACGAGTCAAACATTTTTTTTTAAAATAATAAAAATATAAAACAATAAAATTCTCACGACGTTTCGACTGCAACACACAAGCAATCATCATCGGGTGTGAAAACCACAGCAAGAAAATTTGAAAAAAAGTGGCGTTTGTTTTTTAACGTTAGCACCACGGAGAGCGATTTGGCAGTCATTCAGATGGACGAGTCCATCTATGTTCGGAAAAGAGGAGGGGGGGAGACGAAAATAATGGATGGACTCGTCCATCTGAACAAACTGTCAAATCGCTCTCCGTGGTGGTAACGTTAAAAAACAAACGCCACTTTTTTCAAATTGTCTTGCTGTGGTTTTCACACCTCATGATGATTGCTTGTGTTGCAGTCGAAACGTCGTGAGAATTTTATTGTTTTATATTTTTATTATTTTTATTGTTTCCCTTCTACGTGGTGACTTTACCGAAAGAACCAAGAATATGAATCCCTGCAGTCACGAAAGCTTTAAATCAACATTTTAAATAAATATTAATTTACTAACCGAGCGAGGGTCTTGCAATACGAGCAGTGTACGTGTATACGCTTTGTCTGCCGAGCATCACGTGATCACACAACTGATATACGAGTGCTTTGATATACGAGTGCTTTGGATTACAAGCACGTTTCCGGAGCGAATTATGCTCCTCGCAATCCAAGGTTTTACTGTACATACTGTTGTTAAGTGACGTGCTGACCGTTCCTACACTTTGCACTCCGATCGTGTTTTTGTAACTGTGTGTTGTTGTAACGTTCTGACCCCGTGCCCATTACTGGACATACGTGAAAAAATTACCTTTATAGCTCAACGGTTTGCTCCGGTGTAAAAATATATCGCGATTCTTAGCGGGCTTGCGGGAAACGCGGTTCCAGGAAGGGGCGTATGCTTGCAAACGGCTGCAGAGTCTAGCGTACAACTCACTGCCACCGAACCATCGTCGATTCGGTGGCGGAGGGTTAACTGCATTCAGTCATCGGGAACGGAATGGGGAGTGAACGCAAACGATGACCACCGCGGCTCGGCACGTCTCTGAGGTCGCAAGACGGAGCACCGGGGCCGCCGCGAGGGAGCGTCGTCGCCGGCGGCGAAGCCTCGCCGCGGGCGACCGGCTCAACGCGGTCAGCGGCGACGCCTTCAAAAGCAAAACGCCGCTGCCGCCGCCGCCGCCGCCGCCGCCGCCGCCTCTCCAACCGCGATTCGGTGGCGAAACCTCCCGCGGGCGTCTTGGGAACGGGCGAGGTGGTGGTGGTGGTGGTGGAGGGGGATGGTGGTGGTGGTGGTGGTGGTGGCCTCACTTGAGCAGCACGGGGCGGTCCTGGAGTGCCCCGACGGCGCGGGAGAGCACGCCCGCCACGTCGCACGAGTCGTGCGTCATGCTGCGGCACTCCCCTGCGCGTGCACGCGCACAAGAGACAAAGGGACACACACACCCCCGCCCGCCCCCGGGGCTTAGCCTCCGGCAGGCGGTCGGGGCAAGCGTGCACGGAAGCGAGCGGCACCTACGAAGGCCCGGCGCGGACGCACTCGCGTGCAGCTCCGCGCGCTCAGCAGCGCGTGGCGACGTTTGAAAGTCGTAGCGGGTACTCGTTCGAGGCCGAGCCGAGCTAGAGGAGGGCCCAGGACCGGTTCGTGTAATCGTCACTCACACGCACGCACGCACACGCACGCACGCGCACACAAACGAACACTCGCACACACATAAACTCGCACATTCCCACACTCGCGCGCACAGCCAAAGGCAAAGTCTCCCGCGGAGCCTCTAACAGACTTTTCGAGGCAAGTGCCGTTCGCGAGTAGCGGCGAACTTCGAAGGCCGGAGCGGCACACGAAGGGGTGGGTGGCCAGCATCACGCCCGGCCGCCTTTTTCGATCCGGTGCCGATGTTTACACACCGCACCAGGTGCTAATTTTGAGGCTGAGCCGGCTTAGGGGAGGCCCGGGACCGGTGCAGATAATCGTCACCGGTGTTGGTGGCCCGTGAGCGGGAATCGAACCCGGGTCTCTGCAGGGTTTCGTAGCGCAGCGTGCCAACCACCGCGCCACCGGTCCCCAGATAAAATCGTTTCGTTGTTTAAGTTCATGCGAGCCTGGCCCTGAGTGAGTCTATGTGGTCTATGCCCGGAGAAGTCACCTTGGGCCCAGCGGTAAAGTCTCTCATAGGCGGCCTCCTGGTGTAGAGCCATCTGCTCCATGATCTCCAGGCTGAGGGTGGAGGAGGGGGGGGGGGGGGGGCGAGAGGGTGGGTGAGTGGGCGGGTGAGCAAGTGGGTTAGAACATGGATTGCTGGGTGGGCGGGCGGACTTATGAGTCATTTAGTGGGAAGGTGAGTGAATGGGTGATTGGGTGAGCGAGTGAATGGGTGGGAGGGTGGGTTAGTGAACGGGTGAATAGGTAGGTGCATGCGTGAATGGGTGGATGGGCGAGCGAGTGAATGGGTGGGAGGGTGGTGAAGTGGGTGGGTGAATAGGTAGGTGCGTGAGTGAATGGGTGGATGGGTGAGCGAATGAATGGGTGGGTGGATGGGTGAGCGAGTGAATCGGTGGGTGAATGGGTTAGCGAGTGAATGGGTGGGTGAGTGAGTGGGTGAACAGGTAGGTAGGTAGGTGCGTGAGTGAATGGGTGGATGGGCGAGCGAGTGAATGGGTGGGAGGGTGGATGGGCAAGTGACTAACCCACGGGTACCCATGGGTACTATTACGTACCCATGGGTAACTCACAGGTACCTGCACGTACCTGCGAGTGACCCGCAAGGCGAGTCGGAACAAAGCTGTACTAAAGGATTGCTGTTCAGGCGTGCGTCTGGATCGCGTTCACGTCGCGTCTGTCCTGCCACCACGTCGCCACCACCCACCCACCCACCCACTCACCCACCCACCCACCCACTCACCCATTCACCCACCCACCCACTCACCCACTCACCCACCCACCCACTCACCCACCCACCCACTCACCCACCCACCCACCCACCCACCCACTCACCCACCCACTCACCCACCCACCCACCCACCCACTCACCCACTCACCCACCCACCCACTCACCCACCCACCCACCCACTCACCCACCCACCCACCCACTCACCCACCCACCCACCCACCCACTCACCCACCCACTCACCCACCCACTCACCCACCCACCCACCCACCCACTCACCCACCCACTCACCCACCCACTCACCCACCCACCCACCCACTCACCCACCCACCCACCCAACCACCCACCCACCCACCCACTCACCCACCCACCCACTCACCCACCCACTCACTCACTCACCCACCCACCCACTCACCCACCCACCCACCCTCACCCACCCACCCACCCACTCACCCACCCACCCACCCACTTCTACCAATTACACTCAGCATGGCTCTCTTTTGTTCTCCCCTCGTTAAACAAAAAATCAACTCCACATGCTCTTTGGTTCTTCCGGTAAAGTCACGTAGGTGTTAAATAAAACAAATCACGACGTTTCGATTTCCGCACGAGCAATCGTCGTCGGGTGTGAAAAACCACAGCAAGAATGTTTTTTTTGCTTGCCGGAGACAGAGAGAGTGAGAGTTGCCGTGGTAAGAGGTTATAGAGGTAAGAAAGGGGTAGGAGCACGGGGGCAGAGGGAGGCGTGTGGGGTAGGGGGAGCGCTGCGTAAAGACGCGAGGAGAAGGCCGTGGACTTGACCGTGAGAACCAAAGCGTACGGATCCCTGCAGTCACGAAAACGTCAAATCGAGATTCAACTCGACACGGTTTGCCGCAGGACAACGCCGCCGCCAATGCCGCCACCTCCGCCGCCGCTGGCATCGGATCGTGTAACCCGTGCGTGCGTACCCATGGGTAACCCCGCACGTACCTGCCTGGTGACTCGCAAGGCGAGTTGGAATGAAGTTGAACTCAAGAACCCGCGGGTTGCCCGCAAGTAGCCGCGGGTTACCTGCGACCCACTCCGCAGAGCGGGTGGTGGTGGCGGTGGGGGGGGGGGGGGGGGGGGGGGGTGGGTGGGGGCTTGCCGTACCCGGCCGTCTGCTGATTGGTCCTCAGCAGCACTTTGACGTCGCTGTGGATGCACTTCACCCGGGCCAGAACGTCGAAAAATTCCTGCGGTGGTACGAGGGGGTGTGGGGTGGGTTGGGGGGAGGGGGGAGGGGGGTGATGGAAAGAAAAAATAAATGTCTGCGTACTTCAACACGAGTAAAGACAAATCGTGCACGCGCATGGACGCTGGAACGTTTAGCCGCGGCCCCGTCTCGTGGCAATGATAATCATCGTCGTCGATCATTCATATCACTCGTTGCGAGCGAGTGAGCAGGTGACCAAGCGCCCGTGCGAGCGTGTGAGCGTGTGATCGTGCGAGCGTGCGAGCGTGTGATCGTGTGAGCGTGTGATCGTGTGAGCGTGTGATCGTGTGAGCGTGTGATCGTGTGATCGTGTGAGCGTGTGAGCGCGTGAGCGCGTGAGCGAGTGAGCGTGTGAGCGCGTGAGCGTGTGAGCGTGTGAGCGTGTGAGCGAGTGAGCGTGTGATCGTGTGACCGTGTGATCGTGTGAGCGCGTGATCGCGTGAGCGTGTGAGCGCGTGAGCGCGTGATCGTGTGAGCGTGTGATCGTGTGATCGTGTGAGCGTGTGAGCGTGTGAACGTGTGAGCGTGTGACCGCGAGAGCGTGTGATCGTGTGATCGTGTGAGCGTGTGATCGTGTGAGCGTGTCATCGTGTGATCGTGTCATCGTGTGATCGTGCGAGCGTGCGAGCGTGCGATCGTGTGATCGTGTGATCGTGCGAGCGTGTGATCGTGTGACCGCGTGAGCGCGTGAGCGTGTGAGCGTGTGAGTGTGTGAGCGTGTGAGTGTGTGAGCATGTGATCGCGTGATCGTGTGATCGTGTGAGTGTGTGAGTGTGTGAGCGTGTGATCGTGTGAGCGTGTGAGCGCGTTGATCGTGTGATCGTGTGAGCGTGTGAGCGTGTGAGCGTGTGATCGTGTGAGCGTGTGATCGTGTGAGCGTGTGATCGTGTGAGTGTGTGAGCGTGTGAGTGTGTGAGCGTGTGACCGTGTGAGCGTGTGATCGTGTGAGCGTGTGATCGTGTGATCGTGTGAGCGTGTGATCGTGTGATCGTGTGAGCGTGTGATCGTGTGAGCGTGTGACCGTGTGATCGTGTGAGCGTGTGAGCGTGTGATCGTGTGAGCGTGTGATCGTGTGAGCGTGTGATCGTGTGATCGTGTGATCGTGTGAGCGTGTGAGCGTGTGATCGTGTGATCGTGTGAATGTGTGATCGTGTGAGCGTGTGAGCGTGTGAGCGTGTGATCGTGTGAACGTGTGAGCGTGTGACCGCGAGAGCGTGTGATCGTGTGATCGTGTGAGCGTGTGATCGTGTGATCGTGTGATCGTGTGATTGCTTGAGCGTGTGAGCGTGTGAGCGCGTGATCATGTGAGTGTGTGAGCGTGTGATTGTGTGATTGTGTGAGCGTGTGAGCGTGTCATCGTGTGATCGTGTCATCGTGTGATCGTGTGATCGTGTGATCGTGCGAGCGTGCGATCGTGCGATCGTGCGAGCGTGCGAGCGTGCGATCGTGTGAGCGCGTGAGCGCGTGAGCGCGTGAGCGTGTGATCGTGTGATCGTGTGAGTGTGTGATCGTGTGATCGTGTGAGCGTGTGAGCGTGTGATCGTGTGATCGTGTGAGCGTGTGAGCGTGTGATCGCGTGATCGTGTGAGCGTGTGATCGTGTGATCGTGTGAGCGTGTGAGCGTGTGATCGTGTGATCGTGTGAGTGTGTGTGAGCGTGTGACCGTGTGATCGTGTGAGCGTGTGAGCGTGTGAGCGTGTGATCGTGTGATCGTGTGAGTGTGTGATCGTGTGAGTGTGTGATCGTGTGAGCGTGTGATCGTGTGATCGTGTGATCGTGTGAGCGTGTGATCGTGTGATCGTGTGAGCGTGTGAGCGTGTGACCATTTGACCATTTGATCGCTTGACTGTGTGAGCGTGTGAGCGTGTGATCGTGTGATCGTGTGAGCGTGTGAGCGTGTGATCGTGTGAGCGTGTGAGCGTGTGATCGTGTGCGCGTGTGACCGTGTGATCGTGTGAGCGCGAGAGCGAGCGAGCTTGTGAGCGACCGTGCGAGCGTGTAATCGAGCGTGTGTGAGCGTGCCAGTGAGCGAGTAATCGTGTGAGCGAGCGATTGAGCTTTCCAAGTCAGAGAGCGAGCAGATCGTCTTTGTTTCCATGGCAAGGTGGGGGGGGGTGGCGGTGGTGGAGGGCTGTTACCATGGTGATGGAGGAGTCCCTGGACCCGCGGAGGATTCGAACCTCCTCCGCCGTGAGCTGGAAGCGCGAGAGGAAGGCGTCTGCTACTCGGGCTCGCACGCCCAGCCGCTGCCTGCACGGACACGGTGGCCAGGAGATGTTGACTACCTCGCCTGGTGTACAGGAGGTCGTGGGTTCGATCCCGACCCTGACGCCTGCTGCTGTATATTTGGAGTCTGCGTGTCTCTCTCATCATCATCATCACGGTGGCTAGGAGATGTTAACTACCTCGCCTGGTGTACAGGAGGTCGTGGGTTCGATCCCGACCCTGACGCCTGCTGCTGCTGCTGCTGTATATTTGGAGTTTGTGCGTGTCTCTCTCTCTCTCTCTCCCTCGTTCTCTCTCCCCCGTGGTCGCGTGGATTTTTCTCTGGCACCTCCGGTTCTTCCCTCCACATTGAGACTCAACGTCACGCGCTCAGAGCATTTGCCTGCCGCTCTACATGCCCACGTGACGACGGGCCGCCACTCCGTTGAGCTGCCACTTGCGGCCAAGTCACACTTCTGCGCAAAGTGCCGCACAGCTCAGTGGGGCCCGCGTTAAGACACAGACCCCCCCCGCCCCCACCGCCGCGTAGCCTACGTAGACAGCAGTGGCAAGTGGTGCACGCGTGTTCGCGCGTGCACAAGGGGCGGGGGCGAACCCGTCGGCCAACACCGGCGACCGGTCCCGGGCCCTTGCGCTAGGTCGACTTAGCCTGAAATGAGGGCCTTGTGCGTGCTGACGGCCACGCGTGGGGCTACACGGCGGGCCTTTGTCCGTGTTTGTCCGTGTGCGTGTTTGTGCGTGTGTGTGCGTGCGTGCGGCTGGGCTCACATCTCAGCCTGAAGTTTCGTCGTCTTCCCGATGAGATCGCGCGTCTCCTCCTTGGTTGCCTGCGCATTTGCACGAGGCTTCGTCTCAACATTCACAGTCACAGGCGACGGCATTGTAGCGCGAAGACGAAAAAAAGCCCTCCGCGCGAAGCCTTAAACGGCCACTGCAGCGACCCGAGAGGGTCGGCGCTGTG
The DNA here is from genome assembly GCF_048934315.1 of Petromyzon marinus. Classification (NCBI taxonomy): domain Eukaryota; kingdom Metazoa; phylum Chordata; class Hyperoartia; order Petromyzontiformes; family Petromyzontidae; genus Petromyzon; species Petromyzon marinus. The sequence goes on from NC_133730.1 coordinate 8,295,752, forward strand.
ACACACGAGGGGCTTTGTGGGTGGGTGGCCAGCACCACGCCCGGCCGCCTTTGTCTCCCCGGTGGCGATGTTCACTACACCACCGCTACACGCCAGGTGCTCCGCTAGAGGCGGAGTCGACCTCCGCGAGGCAAAATTAGGATTGCATTCATAAGTACAGCAGAAGACGCATTCAAAGTTAATTTTAGTTTATTTACGTGCGGCCCTGAAAGCTCGACGTTTCAGGAGGGGCCCTCCACCTCCTCTGGTGACGACTGTCGCCGCTGAGTGAGGTGCGACAACGCGTCACGTCGTGACCAATAACCCTGCCCTCCCAACGCTCACCACCTCGCCCTTTCACCCCTGACCCTCGCCCTCTTGCCCTCTCACCTCTGACTCTCGCCCTCTCACCCCTGAGCCTCGCCGTTTCGCCCCTGACCCTCACCCTCTCGCCTCTGACCCTTGCCCTTTCACCCCTGACCCTCGCCCTCTCGCCTCTGACCCTTGCCCTCTCATCCCTGACCATTGCCCTCTCATCCCTGGTCCTCGCCCTCTCATCCCTGACCCTCGCCCTCTCGCACTCTCACATCTGAACCTGACCATCGCCCTCTCGCCCCTGACCCTCGCCCCCTCGCCCCTGACCCTTGCCCTCTCAACCCTGACCCTCTTCCCCGGGAGCGTGGCTGTGTAACGGCGTCACCGCACGTTCCAGCACTGACCTTGATGCGCGAGGTCATGTCCTGGCAGCACGAGGCCATGGCCTGGACGTCGGAGATGATGCTGTCGAGGTCCTGCAGCGCGGACAGAGAGAGAGTCAACATGTCACGGGGGGCGTCACCGAGATGTTTACCACCTCGCCTGGTATGCAGTAGGTCGTGGGTTACATCCCGACTCGGACGCCTGCCGCACGTTTAGCGTTTGCGTGTCTCTCCCCGTGGTGGCGTGGTTTTTTGTTCCTCCGGGTCCTCCGCTTTTCTCCCGACACGCGTGAAGGGTACACGGGGGTTATAAATTTCAACAGAAGCCAGCCACTTCGTTGAGCTACCATTTGTGATAGCCAGGCCGCCTGTGAAAAACGAGCTACGTAGCTCCTCAGCGGGGCCTCACCTGGCAAAATAAAAAAATAAAAATGTGGGGGCGTGGAAGCAACTTCGTGGGCACGTGTCTTGTGGGCTCCCCCCGCCCACCCATCCCCGTCACCCTCCCTGCCCCCCCCCCCCCCCCCCGTCACCGTCGTTTCTCCCCGCGCGTGTTCCCATTACCGTCACTTTGTGCGTCTCGGGTGTGCAGGTGTCTCCGGGTACCCACCCACCCAACCCCACCCGCACCTCCGTGAAATCGCGGAGGCGTCCGACGACCTGCGTCTCCCGCGGTGTCTCCTCACGTCCCCCCCCACCCCACCCACCCCACCCACCCCACCCACCCCACCCACCCCACCCACCACCCCACCCACCACCCCACCCCGCGTGTCCCTGACCTCCTTGACTTCGCGGAAGCCGCTCACGAACTGCTCGTTGACCCCGAGGCTGCGCCGCTCAATGTCCCCGCGGAGACTCCTTCTCGAGCGCAGGGAGTTGTCCGTGAAGAACTCGGAGAGGGCACGCAGAGCGTCCAGCATGTCCTGCGGGGAGAGACACGGCGGGGGGAGACGCGCGGGGAGAGACACGGCGGGGGGAGACGCAGGGAGAGACACGGCGGGGGGAGACGCGGGGAGAGACACGGCGGGGGGAGACGCAGGGAGAGACACGGCGGGGGGAGACGCAGGGAGAGACACGGCGGGGGGAGACGCAGGGAGAGACACGGCGGGGGGAGACGCGGGGAGAGACACGGCGGGGGAGACGCGGGGAGAGACACGGCGGGGGGAGACGCAGGGAGAGACACGGCGGGGGGAGACGCAGGGAGAGACAGGGGGAGACGCAGGGAGAGACACGGCGGGGGGAGACGCAGGGAGAGACAGGGGGAGACGCAGGGAGAGACACGGCGGGGGGAGACGCAGGGAGAGACACGGCGGGGGGAGACGCAGGGAGAGACACGGCGGGGGGAGACGCGGGGAGAGACACGGCGGGGGGAGACGCAGGGAGAGACACGGCGGGGGGAGACGCAGGGAGAGACACGGCGGGGGGAGACGCGGGGAGAGACACGGCGGGGGGAGACGCGGGGAGAGACACGGCGGGGGGAGACGCAGGGAGAGACACGGCGGGGGAGACGCAGGGAGAGACACGGCGGGGGGAGACGCGGGGAGAGACACGGCGGGGGGAGACGCGCGGGGAGAGACACGGCGGGGGAGACGCAGGGAGAGACACGGCGGGGGAGACGCGCGGGAGAGACACGGCGGGGGGAGACGCAGGGAGAGACACGGCGGGGGGAGACGCGGGGAGAGACACGGCGGGGGGAGACGCGGGGAGAGACACGGCGGGGGGAGACGCAGGGAGAGACACGGCGGGGGGAGACGCAGGGAGAGACACGGCGGGGGGAGACGCGGGGAGAGACAGGGGGACGCGGAGGCACAGGGACAGTTGCAGGAACGTGCGGACGAGCGGGGACACGGGGGGAGACACGGGGGGGGAGACACGGGGGGAGACGCGGGGAGACGTCGGTTAACCTGTGTCTGGGGAGAGAGCGAGGAGGCACAGGACACCGGGCAGGACGCTAAGGCAGAGAGCAGTGGAAATTCCACGTTCCCATGACGAGGGCCAACCGTGTACACGGACAGCCCATGTATCAACCCACTGCCGAAAGAGGGTCACCAGGGGGTTGTTTAACCATACTTCACCACTCTGGTCAGCGCGGGGGATGTTTAACCATACTTCACTACTCTGGTTACCAGGGGGATGTTTAACCATACTTCACCACTCTGGTCACCAGGGGGATGTTTAACCATACTTCACCACTCTGGTCACCAGGGGGATGTTTAACCATACTTCACCACTCTGGTCAGCGCGGGGGTTGTTTAACCATACTTCACCACTTTGGTCAACGCGGGGGATGTTTAACCATACTTCACAACTCTGGTCACCAGGGGGTTGTTTAACCATACTTCACCACTCTGGTCAGCACGGGGGATGTTTAACCATACTTCACCACTCTGGTCAGCGTGGGGGATGTTTAACCATACTTCACCACTCTGGTCAGCGTGGGGTTGTTAAACCATACTTCACCACTCTGGTCAGCACGAGAGGTTGTTTAACCATACTTCACCACTCTGGTCAGCACGGGGGGATGTTTAACCATACTTCACCACTCTGGTCACCAGGGTGTTGTTTAACCATACTTCACCACTCTGGTCAGCACGGGGGGTTATTTAACCATACTTCACCACTCTGGTCACCAGGGGGTTGTTTAACCATACTTCACCACTCTGGTCAGTGTGGGGGTTGTTTAACCATACTTCACCACTCTGGTCACCAGGGGGATGTTTAACCATACTTCACCACTCTGGTCAGCACGGGTGGTTGTTTAACCATACTTCACCACTCTGGTCAACACGAGGGATGTTTAATCATACTTCACCACTCTGGTCAGCACAGGGGTTGTTTAACCATACTTCACCACTCTGGTCAGCAGGGGGATGTTTAACCATACTTCACCACTCTGGGCAGTGCGGGGGTTGTTTAACCATACTTCACCACTCTGGTCACCAGGGGGTTGTTTAACCATACTTCACCACTCTGGTCAGTGTGGGGGATGTTTAACCATACTTCACCACTCTGGTCAGTGCGGGGGATGTTTAACCATACTTCACCACTCTGGTCAGCACGGGGGGTTGTTTAACCATACTTCACCACTCTGGTCAGCGTGGGGGGATGTTTAACCATACTTCACCACTCTGGTCACCAGGGGGTTGTTTAACCATACTTCACCACTCTGGTCAGTGTGGGGGTTGTTTAACCATACTTCACCACTCTGGTCAGCGTGGGGGGTTGTTTAACCATACTTCACCACTCTGGTCACCAGGGGGTTGTTTAACCATACTTCACCACTCTGGTCAGTGCGGGGGGTTGTTTAACCATACTTCACCACTCTGGTCACCAGGGGGTTGTTTAACCATACTTCACCACTCTGGTCAGTGTGGGGGTTGTTTAACCATACTTCACCACTCTGGTCAGCACGGGGGGGATGCTTAACCATACTTCACCACTCTGGTCACCAGGGGGTTGTTTAACCATACTTCACCACCCTGGTCAGCACGGACGAGTCTGTAGCACCTGTTATGCAGGACTCATGCGTGCACAAGACAGGCCGAGGAGACATCGATCAAGACACCTAACCGATTTGAACAACATTCGAACAAAACGCGAAACGCTTACAATCGTTAAAATGTTAATTAATGATGAGAATTATTGTGAAATCTCGTTAAATTAGATCCCCCCGGGAGCGCGAACCCCACCCCCCGCCAGCCTTGCTGTCTCCGCGGGGGGAGGAGCCTCAAGCCCGGCAGGAAATCTATCCGAGCACGGGGAATGACCAGGCCTCTCGGACTTCGTTTGTCTCGATGTCCGTATCCGTGTCTCTCTGTCACTGTGTTTCTCTGTGTGTCTCTCTCTCAGTGTCTCTCTGTGTCTCTCTCCCAGTGTCTCTCTGTGTCTCTCTCCCAGTGTCTCTCTGTGTCTCTCTCCCAGTGTCTCTGTGTCTCTCTCCCAGTGTCTCTCTGTGTGTCTCTCTGTGTCTCTCTCCCAGTGTCTCTCTGTGTCTCTCTCCCAGTGTCTCTCTGTGTCTCTCTCCCAGTGTCTCTCTCCCAGTGTCTCTCTGTGTGTCTCTCTCCCAGTGTCTCTGTGTCTCTCTCCCAGTGTCTCTCTGTGTGTCTCTTTCAGTGTCTCTGTGTGTATCTTTCCCAGTGTCTCTCTGTGTCTCTCTCCCAGTGTCTCTCTGTCTCCCAGTGTCTCTGTGTGTCTCTCTGTCACTGTCTCTCTCCCAGTGTCTCTGTGTCTTTCTCCCAGTGTCTCTCTGTGTGTCTCTCTCCCAGTGTCTCTCTGTGTGTCTTTCTCCCAGTGTCTCTCTGTGTGTCTCTCTCCCAGTGTCTCTCTGTGTGTCTCTCTCCCAGTGTCTCTGTGTGTCTCTCTGTCACTGTGTCTCTCTCCCAGTGTCTCTGTGTGTCTCTCTCCCAGTGTCTCTGTGTGTCTTTCTCCCAGTGTCTCTGTGTGTCTCTCTCCCAGTGTCTCTCTGTGTCTCTCTCCCAGTGTCTCTCTGTGTCTCTCTCCCAGTGTCTCTCTGTGTGTCTCTCTCCCAGTGTCTCTCTGTGTGTCTCTCTCCCAGTGTCTCTGTGTGTCTCTCTGTCACTGTGTCTCTCTGTGTGTCTCTCTCCCAGTGTCTCTGTGTGTCTCGCTGTCACTGTGTCTCTGTGTCTCTCCCAGTGTCTCTGTGTCTCTCTCCCAGTGTATCTGTGTGTCTCTCTCCCAGTGTCTCTGTGTGTCTCTCTCTTCCTGTGTCTCTGTCCCCGTGTCTCTGTCTCTCCGTCTATCTCCGAATCTGTGTTCCTCTCTCCCCGAGTGTGTCTCCCTGTGTATCAATGCCTCTCCTATACATACGTGTCCAAGTGTCCCCCCCGTGTTGTCTCTACACGTGTCTAGTGTTGTCTCTGTCTGTGTCCCAGTCCCCCCGTGTTGTCTCTGTCTGTGTCCCAGTGCTGTCTCTGTCTGTGTCCCAGTGTCCCCCCAGTGTTGTCTCTGTCTGTGTCCCAGTGCTGTCTCTGTCTGTGTCCCAGTGTTGTCTCTTTCTGTGTCCCAGTGTTGTCTCTGTCTGTGTCCCAGTGCTGTCTCTGTCTGTGTCCCAGTGTTGTCTCTGTCTGTGTCCCAGTGTTGTCTCTTTCTGTGTCCCAGTGTTGTCTCTGTCTGTGTCCCAGTGTCCCCCCAGTGTTGTCTCTGTCTGTGTCCCAGTGCTGTCTCTGTCTGTGTCCCAGTGTTGTCTCTGTCTGTGTCCCAGTGTTGTCTCTTTCTGTGTCCCAGTGTTGTCTCTGTCTGTGTCCCAGTGCTGTCTCTGTCTGTGTCCCAGTGTTGTCTCTGTCTGTGTCCCAGTGTTGTCTCTTTCTGTGTCCCAGTGTTGTCTCTGTCTGTGTCCCAGTGTCCCCCCAGTGTTGTCTCTGTGTCCCAGTGTTGTCTCTGTCTGTGTCCCAGTGTTGTCTCTGTCTGTGTCCCAGTCCCCCCGTGTTGTCTCTGTCTGTGTCCCAGTGTCCCAGTGTTGTCTCTGTCTGTGTCCAAGTGTCCCCCCCGTGTTGTCTCTATACGTGTCTAGTGTTGTCTCTGTCTGTGTCCCAGTGTCCCAGTGTTGTCTCTGTCTGTGTCCCAGTGTCCCCCCAGTGTTGTCTCTGTGTCCCAGTGTTGTCTCTGTCTGTGTCCCAGTGTCCCAGTGTTGTCTCTGTCTGTGTCCCAGTGTCCTCCTCCCGTGTTGTCTCTGTCTGTGTCCCAGTGTCCCAGTGTTGTCTGTCTGTGTCCCAGTCCCCCCGTGTTGTCTCTGTGTCCCAGTGTTGTCTCTGTCTGTGTCCCAGTGTCGTCTCTGTCTGTGTCCCAGTGTCCCAGTGTTGTCTCTGTCTGTGTCCCAGTGTTGTCTCTGTCTGTGTCTTAGTGTCCCAGTGTTGTCTCTGTCTGTGTCCCAGTGTTGTCTCTGTCTGTGTCCCAGTGTCCCAGTGTTGTCTCTGTCTGTGTCCCAGTGTTGTCTCTGTCTGTGTCCCAGTGTCCCCGTGTTGTCTCTGTCTGTGTCCCAGTGTTGTCTCTGTCTGTGTCCCAGTGTTGTCTCTGTCTGTGTCCCAGTGTCCCAGTGTTGTCTCTGTCTGTGTCCCAGTGTCCCAGTGTTGTCTCTGTCTGTGTCCCAGTGTTGTCTCTGTCTGTGTCCCAGTGTCCCCGTGTTGTCTCTGTCTGTGTCCCAGTGTCCCCGTGTTGTCTCTGTGTCCCCGTGTTGTCTCTGTCTGTGTCCCAATGTCCCAGTGTTGTCTCTGTCTGTGTCCCAGTGTCCTCCTCCCGTGTTGTCTCTGTCTGTGTCCCAGTGTCCCAGTGTTGTCTCTGTCTGTGTCCCAGTGTCCCAGTGTTGTCTCTGTCTGTGTCCCAGTGTTGTCTCTGTCTGTGTCTTAGTGTCCCAGTGTTGTCTCTGTCTGTGTCCCAGTGTTGTCTCTGTCTGTGTCCCAGTGTCCCAGTGTTGTCTCTGTCTGTGTCCCAGTGTTGTCTCTGTCTGTGTCCCAGTGTCCCCGTGTTGTCTCTGTCTGTGTCCCAGTGTTGTCTCTGTCTGTGTCCCAGTGTTGTCTCTGTCTGTGTCCCAGTGTCCCAGTGTTGTCTCTGTCTGTGTCCCAGTGTCCCAGTGTTGTCTCTGTCTGTGTCCCAGTGTTGTCTCTGTCTGTGTCCCAGTGTCCCCGTGTTGTCTCTGTCTGTGTCCCAGTGCTGTCTCTGTCTGTGTCCCAGTGTTGTCTCTGTCTGTGTCCCAGTGTTGTCTCTTTCTGTGTCCCAGTGTTGTCTCTGTCTGTGTCCCAGTGCTGTCTCTGTCTGTGTCCCAGTGTTGTCTCTGTCTGTGTCCCAGTGTTGTCTCTTTCTGTGTCCCAGTGTTGTCTCTGTCTGTGTCCCAGTGTCCCCCCAGTGTTGTCTCTGTCTGTGTCCCAGTGCTGTCTCTGTCTGTGTCCCAGTGTTGTCTCTGTCTGTGTCCCAGTGTTGTCTCTTTCTGTGTCCCAGTGTTGTCTCTGTCTGTGTCCCAGTGCTGTCTCTGTCTGTGTCCCAGTGTTGTCTCTGTCTGTGTCCCAGTGTTGTCTCTTTCTGTGTCCCAGTGTTGTCTCTGTCTGTGTCCCAGTGTCCCCCCAGTGTTGTCTCTGTGTCCCAGTGTTGTCTCTGTCTGTGTCCCAGTGTTGTCTCTGTCTGTGTCCCAGTCCCCCCGTGTTGTCTCTGTCTGTGTCCCAGTGTCCCAGTGTTGTCTCTGTCTGTGTCCAAGTGTCCCCCCCGTGTTGTCTCTATACGTGTCTAGTGTTGTCTCTGTCTGTGTCCCAGTGTCCCAGTGTTGTCTCTGTCTGTGTCCCAGTGTCCCCCCAGTGTTGTCTCTGTGTCCCAGTGTTGTCTCTGTCTGTGTCCCAGTGTCCCAGTGTTGTCTCTGTCTGTGTCCCAGTGTCCTCCTCCCGTGTTGTCTCTGTCTGTGTCCCAGTGTCCCAGTGTTGTCTGTCTGTGTCCCAGTCCCCCCGTGTTGTCTCTGTGTCCCAGTGTTGTCTCTGTCTGTGTCCCAGTGTCCCAGTGTTGTCTCTGTCTGTGTCCCAGTGTCCCAGTGTTGTCTCTGTCTGTGTCCCAGTGTTGTCTCTGTCTGTGTCTTAGTGTCCCAGTGTTGTCTCTGTCTGTGTCCCAGTGTTGTCTCTGTCTGTGTCCCAGTGTCCCAGTGTTGTCTCTGTCTGTGTCCCAGTGTTGTCTCTGTCTGTGTCCCAGTGTCCCCGTGTTGTCTCTGTCTGTGTCCCAGTGTTGTCTCTGTCTGTGTCCCAGTGTTGTCTCTGTCTGTGTCCCAGTGTCCCAGTGTTGTCTCTGTCTGTGTCCCAGTGTCCCAGTGTTGTCTCTGTCTGTGTCCCAGTGTTGTCTCTGTCTGTGTCCCAGTGTCCCCGTGTTGTCTCTGTCTGTGTCCCAGTGTCCCCGTGTTGTCTCTGTGTCCCCGTGTTGTCTCTGTCTGTGTCCCAATGTCCCAGTGTTGTCTCTGTCTGTGTCCCAGTGTCCTCCTCCCGTGTTGTCTCTGTCTGTGTCCCAGTGTCCCAGTGTTGTCTCTGTCTGTGTCCCAGTGTCCCAGTGTTGTCTCTGTCTGTGTCCCAGTGTTGTCTCTGTCTGTGTCTTAGTGTCCCAGTGTTGTCTCTGTCTGTGTCCCAGTGTTGTCTCTGTCTGTGTCCCAGTGTCCCAGTGTTGTCTCTGTCTGTGTCCCAG